>NW_024412127.1:102500-112500 GCF_016920715.1 Anopheles arabiensis | reverse complement strand
ACGAGCGTATATCACTGGTAGGATCAACCAGAATTCGAGTCAATTGCTTGAACACGAACTACACTCTTGATCACGCGAGGCGCAAGTCCCCGTGACCACCGAGATTTGTTCTGTGACGCCGGAGCGTCGTTGGCGCCACTCGATAGACTGCACAAGCAGACAACGTCGGATGCATTGCACATGGCTAGCGGATCTACTCTCTGCACTGCGTCGGGTGTTCCTACGTCTGTCTGGAGACATTGCTAGGCCAGTACGGCACTCTGCGCACTCTTGCTTGTCCTCTTCGAGCGACGGGCCTCTAAGCGGGGTTGTATTCCGGTACGACACATCGACTGGTACACATTGCACGCACTAACGATCTCTGCACTGAATGGAACTCATTCATAACCACCGTGACGGAGACTTTGCTAGTACGCACGATACTCTGCGCATGTGCACATGTTTTACAACCCAACCAACTTAAGCACCTAGGGGAAGTTGTGATGCCATCTGAACACCCACCGACTGATGCATTGAACGGCTAAAGTTGACCTTCAATCCGAACTGGCACTTTGCGGCGTGGAGGCAGTTGCGCGACCACTCCTATCCCAAACCAACAAAGCATGGTGTATCCTAAGTGTTCGGTACAAGCACACCACGACGGGACACATTGAACGGTTCAGCGATCTCTCTGCACTAGTGGAAGAACTCCAACGTGATACGGGAGACATTGCTCTAAACCGAACGGCATCTCTGCGCGTTTACTTGACGCACCCCCAACTTGGTCAACTGTTGACTTTTTCGTAATCACGGCGGGACACATTGAACGAGCTCTAACGGATCTCTGCACGCATGGAACATGGTGGCGGGAATCATTGCTAGAACCGAACGGCGCCTCTGCGCGATGTACAAAGCCCAACAGGAACCTCGTATCGGCTGCCGAGCCGGAGCTTGAACAACTTGGACTTTCACCTCTAATTTATATCAACTCACCACTCCCCGAGGGATCCGCAGAATTGCTTCTGGGTCCCGTATCGTTATTTGCGATTCGTGTTTGCATTACACTACATTGAACTATTCCAACTTGTTTATCCGCATGGCGAACATTTGCTGCATAGAACATTTAAGTTCCACTTCGCTCTCCCCTACGTGGGTCTGAGCTTCGCTCAGGAAAAAATATGCCACATTTGGTAGGGAGACCCGGTTTCATCACGCTTTGTGCCCTGCACCATATATACCCTCATAAATTTATTCATTGATTAGATCCAAGGAACACCAGATCATGCACCACAACCCATAATAGCTCATCGAGCTTAGCGTGAATCCTTCGGGTTTCCCTAAGAAGTTCGATTGGTCTTGCAGAGTTTAAAGACAACGAAGCTTAGTTTCAAGCAATGGTTAATATACGCGTATTCAAAACCCTTAGCTGTTACAACTTTTTACTGGAAACCATCACGACGAAGTCTTTGGGTCCGTAGACCCGTGATGTACTGCTCCAGGAACGTTTTGATAGGGTGGAAGCTCAAAATCATAGGTTATAATCATCGGCAGAACCCACCAGACACCACTTTTGCTTCATTAGTTCGGACTATAGGCATACGACGATTTTTATCGCGGAGGGGACGTATGACCCAAACGGGGGCTTAATGACCCACTGCCACTGCAAACCATGCTCCTACGACTAAATAGAGGTAAAAACTACGATTTGGTGCAATCTTCATGTTTGACCTCGTAGCAAGGTACCCTCCCTATAGTAGGCAATGAACAAATGATCATAATCCCAGGAGGGCAAAAATGGGAACCCGAAAGGAAAGCGCTGTTGGCGCGCCTAAGCTACTGGCCCGTAGAGTAAAATGGTACCCCAACAAAGTTGTCGATTGACATTCTGATTGCACTTTTCATCATCTAGGTGCGTTCCTTACACGTTTTGAGGTGTTTTAGCGAAAAACATGTTTTGAGCCACACGAGCTCTCCGGCCCGTTCGGTGCACATTTTTGAAAAAGCTAGGAGCTGCCCCTAGGTTCAAAAGTCACAAACATTGAAAAGTGGTCAAAAACCGCTATCCAGAATCGGATGTAGAATCATTAGACGAACTTAAAATTGTTCTACAACCCCCAGTCCGACGCCTCGTATTCGAGATATAGCACTTTGTAGGTCTGACCGAGCAATTTTGTACTGAAATGTATGGCGGACATGTTATTCATTAAACAACATTAACTTGCATCGTGCCCTACTTCATCGGCACAGCTACTATCGACTATCTATTGTTGAAATGGATTGAGTTTGACCATTTTAGCTCTTTTCTTATGCCGTGCACCAACAGTGTGTACCGATCAGGGAAAGTACTACTTACGCGTTCATGGATGTATATGTTGGTACAAGTTGCCGGTCGGAATAGCAGTGCACCAAAACTGTGTACCGATCAGGGAAAGTACAAGACGGAGGGCGCAGCCCGAGCGTACGTTCATAGATGTCCATGTTGGTACAACCTACATGTACGTACCTTGTTTTTGTATCAAAAGTTCCAATAAAGTGTTTGTATGCTTAAAATGCTTATCTCAACCGGTCACCTTTTGGCCTGCCCTTTTATAGACAGAAACCTAGAACGATACTCGCGATGTTTGTGTTTTCCATTCGCCCGGGACGACGAAATGAGCTTTGTGCACATCGTAGAAACTGTCTCCTCCTCGTATGTTTTTGTCCCTCCACGCATATAATCACCCACATGTGTGTTCAACACGGACGGCGCAGCCCGAGCGAACGCGTTAATGTTTATGTTTGTGCACACTAAAGTTACAATCCTAGGATTTGGTTATTGCGTCGCAGTGCCCGACCGTCGCGGACACCATTCTTGGACAAAAGTCCAAGTACGTAGAGTACATTCCCTAGGTATGTGCCCGTTCGTGACTTTCGTTGCGTGCTTACAGACACGCTTGGGTATGTTTACCATACAAGGTTTACTAGGAAAACCTGGGAAGGACGCTTGCCTCCCGTCGCGGACACCATTCTGGAAAGAAGTCCTGGTACTTAGCGTTCTTTAATGTACTTGATCAGTTTGTATTGCAATTGCTTTGTGCCATTGACTTTTGCTAATGCTCACTAAGGGGTGTTCGTTTGCGATGTGTATGATAAGCAACTGTCTATTCTTACCAGCAGTTAATCAACACTTTTCACCCAAATCATAGGAACGTAGAGTACTTTCCTGATCGGTACACAATTTTGGTGCACCTCTAACTTCGCCAGCACTTTATCGTTACGTTTTGTGCACAACCTTGGGACATGGTGTAAGTTTCATCATTGTTATGTTTGATTCGGTTTATTATGATTGAAAAATACGCTACGTCCAAGAAATCTGAACTCGAATACTTTTGCCACGTTGCGCAAAAAGCTACTGAGCAACTCCTAGCCGTTTACCGATTTATAATTTAATTTTCGTTATTAGTTTTAAAAATACGCCAAGTCCCAAAAATCTGAACTCGAATACTTTTTCTATGTGCCGCCAAAAGCTACTGAGCAACTCCTAGCCGTTTACCGATTTAAAATTTAATTTTCGTTATTAGTTTTAAAAATACGCTAAGTCCCAAAATCTGAACTCGAATACTTTTTCTATGTGCCGCTAAAAGCTACTGAGCAACGCCTAGGTTGGTACATTTCTGGTACATGGAGTGTATGCGTGCAGGCGTACTGCCGTGCTGGACCGGAAAATCGCACTTGCTACTAGAACGTAGAGTAATTCCCTAGATAGGTGCTTTTGCATGCCTCTGTTCGACGTCCATGCAACTTGGAACGTGCGACACACGTAGCTAGGATTCCCATACATTTTCCCTAGGGTAGCACCAAATTGCACACTTTCAGGGGTATATTTTGGTACGGTGTACTGTGCATGGTACAAGTATCATTAGCTCGTGCAATTTATTTTGCATCAAGTTGCGATTGCTGGTGCGTCGAGATAGGAGTGTTTCGCGACTTTTGCCAAGCTTTGGTGCCATTTGGTGAATAATTAATGTTCTAGCCACAATAAACGTGCCACATAATGCCAATAACGAAAACGCCATTTTCAAGGGACTTCCAGTCAAAATGTTTGCAATCAGCGCTTTCCTGTCGAGTTCAGGATTTGGGACTGAGCGATTTTTTTTCACGATCCAATCAAACGACCAGTTCGTGAATAAACAATTCATACAACAGTACATCCCTTCAAAGTAGAAAAAGCCGAATGCTAGGAGCTCCAGTCAAAAACGTTGTCATTGGCGCTTTCTTCTCGAGTTCAGGATTTGGGACTTAGTTTTTTCACGATCCAGCCAAAAGACCAGATCGTGAAATAAACAATTAATACAACTGTACTAGTACATCCCTTCAACTGAAGCAAGCGCACCATACATGACCCGTACGCTAATCATCCAAGCACATGACACGTCAACTAAGTCAACACATAATACAACTTGGAAAACTAACGGGTAAGTAGGTCATCTCGTACACGACGACACACCGACCAAACCAGGTCAACACGTCACATGCACAAGACATCCTACTACCAAGGCCGACCACCTCGACACACGACCTGTTAACCGAACATGGTCAACACCATCATGTGCAAGGCAACCGGGCCAAACGGGTCAACTTATACAACTTGTAACGAGCATGTAAGCTACTGGTGTGGTCCGCACGGTCCTCACATCAAGACAATCAAGTCGAGAAGGAGGCACGCCGACAAGCTCATTAGTGTTAAGTGTCCTTCTCCATCCTATGTCAAGTCACTCGTCTGACACGGAAGTAGCCAACTCTTGTCCACTAATATAAAGGAACGGTCTCCAGACCAGGTCAAGTCACTCGTCTGACAAGGAAGGAGCACGCACCAAGCTTCACCAGAGCACGGTACCACGGTCCCCAGACCAAGATGGTTAGTTACGCCAACGAGGAAGGGGCACGCGTTCCTTGCTACACTCAACTTAGTACACTCATGCTCTCACAAGAGTATCCCCTGTGTCGACGTGGTCCCCAGACCAAGACGAGCTTGCGCACATCGAGGAAGGGGCACACGGACAAACCACCAAGCATGGGTCGCCTGAGAGGATCGATGCGAACGCATCTCTACAACTCGCAGCTCCCAGCCTGAAGTCCCGTCGTTTGCGGGCGGTTGATAGGTGTCGAAACTAGGTATATCCACGTTGGGCAGAGCTCAAGCCAACGGCGTTCCCAGTTACGGTACTAACACGCAGCGAACTCCACTCATTGCGGCCTAGGTATAGCGGGATGAGACGCCGGGCTGCAGACGCAGACTCCAACGGATCTCAGAGGGTTGTTAGCCCGCTAGCTTCCGGAACACCTAATGGGTTTGAGAAGCGCTATCAGCTCGGATTGGCTACGACCTTAGAGGCGTTCAGGCATAATCCAGCGGACGTAGCGTCATACCAAAGTCCGGTCGGACTAGTATTGAGCCAGTGGTCCGTACCTGTGGTTCCTCTCGTACTGCACAGGAATTCCGTTAAGATAGCGACTATAAGCACACACCAGTAGGGTAAAACTAACCTGTCTCACGACGGTCTAAACCCAGCTCACGTTCCCTTGAAAGGGTGAACAATCCTACGCTTGGTGAATTTTGCTTCACAATGATAGGAAGAGCCGACATCGAAGGATCAAAAGCCACGTCGCTATGAACGCTTGGCGGCCACAAGCCAGTTATCCCTGTGGTAACTTTTCTGACACCTCTTGCTAAAAACTCGTTATAACCAAAAGGATCGTAAGGCCAAGCTGCTGTCCCGAAGTGTACTGAACGTTGGGATCAAGCCAGCTTTTGTCCTTATGCTCAGCGTGTGGTTTCTGTCCACACTGAGCTGACCTTTGGACACCTCCGTTATCGTTTTGAGATGTACCGCCCCAGTCAAACTCCGCACCTGGCACTGTCCATGACGTGGACCGAAAGGACCTGTCCAGGAGTCTTCGAGCCGGGCGGCGCGCGGAACCGGGGGCAAACGTGACATCATAAACGATCGACCGCGCAGAAGCAGTGCACCACGAATGCACCGACGTACGCAAGCTTGTACCCTTGCGGGCCACGGCTCACGGTCGGACAAGCGGGTAACACGCTACACACGACGATGCTACGATGCAGTCTCCCCGGCGGCACCACCCAGCGACACACTGACGCTGAGCGAGAAACACGGCGCATTGGGCGCGCAGGCGAACCGCCGCCACAGCCCCCGGAGGAGGTGCGCGCACGATCCGACCTGGGGCCCGCGCTTGTTCCACCCAATCATGTAAGTAAGGCAACAGTAAGAGTGGTGGTATCTCAGAGGCGAGCTCCACGAGGAAGCCCTCCCACCTATGCTGCACCTCCTATATCGCCTTACAATGCCAGACTAGAGTCAAGCTCAACAGGGTCTTTCCCGCTAGTGCATCCAAGCCCGTTCCCTTGGCTGTGGTTTCGCTAGATAGTAGATAGACAGAGGAATCTCGTTAATCCATTCATGCGCGTCACTAATTAGATGACGAGGCATTTGGCTACCTTTTTTTTTATTATCGAAGGGGAAATCTTGCATAAGACACCTGGGTGATCAACCCCGGTAGTGTGAGATTCTTACCACTAAACCCTCCGTGCTTTCAACCGGCCCCGAGTGGATCACCCGTTAGGTATCGACGTCACTCGGGCGGTGGATGTCCATCATCCCAGGCAACGAATGGCTTCCAACAGTGGTGATTAGCCACTGTCTAGCCCTCGGCGATGAAGCTACGATGAACTACGATGAATTCTGTCGTTACTGTCGTCACTGTCGCTGCTCTGCAAGGCCAACTGGATGTTGGCGAGCAAAGCACGTCGTTCGCCTCGTTCGATGACGTGTCTTCGATGTTGTTGTCGAATCATAATCGCCCGTACTGCTTGATGAACCATGCTCCAGTTATATCTGTTAGCAGACATAACTCCGATGATGTTCTCCGGCGTTAACTCCTCGTCGACTTGATGCTGAAGTCTGATGATTAATTCACGATGACGTACACAATGGAATATCGTGTGTTGGCGTCTCAGGTTCCTCGCACGCATCACATAGCGGCGAACCCGTTAACTGCATCCGATGAAGCTGGTAGGCGTAGAAGCCATGGCTGGAAAGAAACTGAGAAAGAAAGAAATCTACACCACCAAATCTTCTACTTATCCATCTGTTGACGTCGGGTATGAGACGGTATGTCCACCGACCGTGAACACTCTCATCCCATTCTCGTTGCCATCGTTCCATAGTTGTGACACGTTCCATGTTACGTGCAACCGATCCGGCGATGTTCTCTGCTCGTCTCCGATGAAAAGTCCTGGAGTCCTCGTCCAGGAGGAGATGAAGCGGGATCATTCCCGCAAGCACGCAGACTGCATCATGAGAAGTTGTCCTGAAAGAAGAGATAACTCGCTGGACTACTGGCCGGTAAAACCGTCGTAGCCATTGTCTACGGTTAGCAAATCTAAGGGTATGACACCAAATGGGCGAGGCATACCGGACCTTCGCCACAACAGTAAGAGCAATTGCTCGCCTAGCATTACTACTCGGACCTGCCTTATTAGGCATCATCCTTAC
Source organism: Anopheles arabiensis (assembly GCF_016920715.1). Lineage (NCBI taxonomy): Eukaryota > Metazoa > Arthropoda > Insecta > Diptera > Culicidae > Anopheles > Anopheles arabiensis. The sequence continues at coordinate 104,962 of NW_024412127.1, read as the reverse complement.
CAAGGTGGTCCATAGCTTCGTCGCTCTCTCCACCGCATACCTGATGTGTGAAGTGTAATCGAGGCGGTCATCTAGGACCATCCCCAAGTACTTTAAGCTGCGCGACGAATGTACTACGTGATCACCTACCCTGATAGCCCCATGCTGTATCCTCTGATGGGAACTGACCATAATAAACTCGGTCTTAGTCGGGGCTATCTTTAATCCGTTGTCGGTCATCCATCGGTCGATGATGCGAATCTGACTGGAAACGAGAATTTCAATATCATCAACACAATTACCTTCCACCAACAGTACTATATCGTCTGCATAGCCGATAATCCGTGCACCTTCCACCATTGCAACTCGTAGGACTCCGTCGTACATGAGGTTCCATAACGTTGGGCCAAGTACCGAGCCTTGAGGTACACCCGATGTGACTGCAATCTCTGCCGGTCCATCTGTGGTATCATACATCAGCACACGATTCCTAAAATAATCACCAATGATATCATAAAGATATTTAGGAGTGTTAATTCTCTGTAAAGCATTTGCAATCGCCAACCATGAAGCACTGTTAAAAGCATTAGTAACATCTAATGTAACAACCGCACAATACCGTCCACTGTATCTGTTTCTACTTCTAGCTACCGAAACAATGTCCACTACCCGTTGAATCGCATCAACTGTAGATCGACGACTTCTGAAACCAAATTGGTCGTCAGACAGTCCGTTGACCTCCTCGATGTGTGCATTTAGCCGTTGCACTATGATGCGTTCTAAACCTTACCCGCCCCGTCTAGTAGACAATGGGCGAACTGAACCCGGTTCCCTGGTGGTTTGTTCGGCTTCGGTATTAACACCAACCTCTGCCTTTTCCACTCATCGGGGAACTTCGCGTTCTCTAAACAGCCTTGGTAAACCCTGCAATGCATCGGTTGCAGTCAACATACCAACTTTCAGCGCCTCATTCGGGATACCATCTGGTCCCGGCGCCTTCTTGTTAGGTAGTCTCCTGGCAACCGCAAGAATCTCATCATTAGTTACCCTTTCAAACTCTCGTGGCTGATCGATACGATAATCAGGCCACACCGTGTTTGGGTGAGTAGGAAAAGCTCGCTCACCACTTCCTAAACTCGTCCAATGTCATGGTTCGGGGTCCAATCGAACCCTCGGCCACTTTCTTGAACGTATGATATACTATACCAAATGATGCGTTGTTCGCTGTTCCCAGGAACTCTTTCCACTTCCTCTGTCGGGTATGCTTGATCAATCGCTTGAGGGCATTCCGTGCCACCTTGAACTCGTCCCTAAAAGTAGAATAGAGATCAGTATTAAAGCTCTTTGCGCTAATCGATCGCGGTGTTTGCACTCTTTGCGAAGTGCCTCAATCTCTAACGTCCACCAAAATGCACTCTTGTTAGAGTGTACTTACGTTTAGTCATCGTCGCATTGCACGCCGTGACAAGTATACGCATTAAGTCTTCGCTTGTTGTGACCTCGGTCTCAAAAGCGGCTTGCATCATAACTTCAAATATATCTTTGCTAAAATACTTGATGCTCCATCCCGTTATGGGTCGGGACAGATTACGCACGCTTTGCGTCTCAAGATCTATTCGTATTGCACGATGATCAGAGTTCATATAGCTAGATAACACCACCCACTTAAATGATCTTGCTACGGTTCGGCTCGCAAAAGTAAGATCAACTACTGACGTGCGCCCTGGTCCAACATAAGTTGGGGTGCTGCCGTCGTTCAATAAAATTGCGTCAATCTGCGCAAAGGTTGATAAAACTAACTCACTCTTCGTTTCTGTTTCTCCACGCTCGCCAAGTTGGTTGTTCCAACTTACTGACCAAGCGTTGAAGTCCCCCGATAACGAATTTGTGGATACCGGTTACGGCCATTACCGTGTTATCCAACATGTTCTGGAACTCTTCCATACTAAATCTAGGTGGCGCGTAAACGCTAACCACTCGCATATCACCTATGTCAACTATCATTAAACCCTTCAAAGCCTTACTGACTACCTTAACTGGTAAGTCCGCGTTAACCACTACCGCTGCTGTGTTATCGTCATTGCGTAACACTTTGACGTTGGTTGTTGCCAGATACGGATCTGCAATCAACACTATATCCGCAGATTCTTCCCTAATCGTTTGCCACATTAACTGAAATGCAGCATAACTATGATTCTGGTTATGTTGTAGCAACCTAACCATTATGATCTAATCGTTCGCCTTCGGGGACACATATAACTGCCCGTTGCGTGAAGGTTCTGTGACCTCGTACCGCAATCCAAACACTTGACAGAGTTGGTACAAGCTTGCTTCTTGTGTCCACTCAAACCGCATTTCCAGCACAGATTACTTCTGTCTGGTTCCCTACAATGGTAGCTCGTATGGCCTACCTTCCAACACTTATAGCATTTCTGCTCTTCCATAACCTCGCGGATATGGCATATCGACCAACCAACTTTCAG
>NW_024412127.1:92500-95000 GCF_016920715.1 Anopheles arabiensis | reverse complement strand
AAGTTGTGATGCCATCTGAACACCCACCGACTGATGCATTGAACGGCTAAAGTTGACCTTCAATCCGAACTGGCACTTTGCGGCGTGGAGGCAGTTGCGCGACCACTCCTATCCCAAACCAACAAAGCATGGTGTATCCTAAGTGTTCGGTACAAGCACACCACGACGGGACACATTGAACGGTTCAGCGATCTCTGCACTAGTGGAAGAACTCCAACGTGATACGGGAGACATTGCTCTAAACCGAACGGCATCTCTGCGCGTTTACTTGACGCACCCCCAACTTGGTCAACTGTTGGACTTTTTCGTAATCACGGCGGGACACATTGAACGAGCTCTAACGGATCTCTGCACGCATGGAACATGGTGGCGGGAATCATTGCTAGAACCGAACGGCGCCTCTGCGCGATGTACAAAGCCCAACAGGAACCTCGTATCGGCTGCCGAGCCGGAGCTTGAACAACTTGGACTTTCACCTCTAATTTATATCAACTCACCACTCCCCGAGGGATCCGCAGAATTGCTTCTGGGTCCCGTATCGTTATTTGCGATTCGTGTTTGCATTACACTACATTGAACTATTCCAACTTGTTTATCCGCATGGCGAACATTTGCTGCATAGAACATTTAAGTTCCACTTCGCTCTCCCCTACGTGGGTCTGAGCTTCGCTCTCAGGAAAAAATATGCCACATTTGGTAGGGAGACCCGGTTTCATCACGCTTTGTGCCCTGCACCATATATACCCTCATAAATTTATTCATTGGATTAGATCCAAGGAACACCAGATCATGCACCACAACCCATAATAGCTCATCGAGCTTAGCGTGAATCCTTCGGGTTTCCCTAAGAAGTTCGATTGGTCTTGCAGAGTTTAAAGACAACGAAGCTTAGTTTCAAGCAATGGTTAATATACGCGTATTCTAAACCCTTAGCTGTTACAACTTTTTACTTGAAACCATCACGACGAAGTCTTTGGGTCCGTAGACCCGTGATGTACTGCTCCAGGGAACGTTTTGATAGGGTGGAAGCTCAAAATCATAGGTTATAATCATCGGCAGAACCCACCAGACACCACTTTTGCTTCATTAGTTCGGACTATAGGCATACGACGATTTTTATCGCGGAGGGGACGTATGACCCAAACGGGGGCTTAATGACCCACTGCCACTGCAAACCATGCTCCTACGACTAAATAGAGGTAAAACTACGATTTGGTGCAATCTTCATGTTTGACCTCGTAGCAAGGTACCCTCCCTATAGTAGGCAATGAACAAATGATCATAATCCCAGGAGGGCAAAAAATGGGAACCCGAAAGGAAAGCGCTGTTGGCGCGCCTAAGCTACTGGCCCGTAGAGTAAAAATGGTACCCCAACAAAGTTGTCGATTGACATTCTGATTGCACTTTTCATCATCTAGGGTGCGTTCCTTACACGTTTTGAGGTGTTTTAGCGAAAAACATGTTTTGAGCCACACGAGCTCTCCGGCCCGTTCGGTGCACATTTTTGAAAAAAGCTAGGAGCTGCCCCTAGGTTCGGGGTGTCACAAAATATTGAAAAGTGGTCAAAAACCGCTATCCAGAATCGGATGTAGAATCATTAGACGAACTTAAAATTGTTCTACAACCCCCAGTCCGACGCCTCGTATTCGAGATATAGCACTTTGTAGGTCTGACCGAGCAATTTTGTACTGAAATGTATGGCGGACATGTTATTCATTAAACAACATTAACTTGCATCGTGCCCTACTTCATCGGCACAGCTACTATCGACTATCTATTGTTGAAATGGATTGAGTTTGACCATTTTAGCTCTTTTCTTATGCCGTGCACCAACAGTGTGTACCGATCAGGAAAGTACACTACTTACGCGTTCATGGATGTATATGTTGGTACAAGTTGCCGGTCGGAATAGCAGTGCACCAAAACTGTGTACCGATCAGGAAAGTACAAGACGGAGGGCGCAGCCCGAGCGTACGCGTTCATAGATGTCCATGTTGGTACAACCTACATGTACGTACCTTGTTTTTGTATCAAAAGTTCCAATAAAGTGTTTGTATGCTTAAAATGCTTATCTCAACCGGTCACCTTTTGGCCTGCCCTTTTATAGACAGAAACCTAGAACGATACTCGCGATGTTTGTGTTTTTCCATTCGCCCGGGACGACGAATGAGCTTTGTGCACATCGTGCAGAAAACTGTCTCCTCCTCGTATGTTTTTGTCCCTCCACGCATATAATCACCCACATGTGTGTTCAACACGGACGGCGCAGCCCGAGCGAACGCGTTAATGTTTATGTTTGTGCACACTAAAGTTACAATCCTAGGATTTGGTTATTGCGTCGCAGTGCCCGACCGTCGCGGACACCATTCTTGGACAAAAGTCCAAGTACGTAGAGTACATTCCCTAGGTATGTGCCCGTTCGTGACTTTCGTTGCGTGCTTACAGACACGCTTGGGTATGTTTACCATACAAGGTTTACTAGGAAAACCTGGGAAGGACG
>NW_024412127.1:80000-82500 GCF_016920715.1 Anopheles arabiensis | reverse complement strand
GAGCCGGAGCTTGAACAACTTGGACTTTCACCTCTAATTTATATCAACTCACCACTCCCCGAGGGATCCGCAGAATTGCTTCTGGGTCCCGTATCGTTATTTGCGATTCGTGTTTGCATTACACTACATTGAACTATTCCAACTTGTTTATCCGCATGGCGAACATTTGCTGCATAGAACATTTAAGTTCCACTTCGCTCTCCCCTACGTGGGTCTGAGCTTCGCTCTCAGGGAAAAAATATGCCACATTTGGTAGGGAGACCCGGTTTCATCACGCTTTGTGCCCTGCACCATATATACCCTCATAAATTTATTCATTGGATTAGATCCAAGGAACACCAGATCATGCACCACAACCCATAATAGCTCATCGAGCTTAGCGTGAATCCTTCGGGTTTCCCTAAGAAGTTCGATTGGTCTTGCAGAGTTTAAAGACAACGAAGCTTAGTTTCAAGCAATGGTTAATATACGCGTATTCTAAACCCTTAGCTGTTACAACTTTTTACTTGAAACCATCACGACGAAGTCTTTGGGTCCGTAGACCCGTGATGTACTGCTCCAGGAACGTTTTGATAGGGTGGAAGCTCAAAATCATAGGTTATAATCATCGGCAGAACCCACCAGACACCACTTTTGCTTCATTAGTTCGGACTATAGGCATACGACGATTTTTATCGCGGAGGGGACGTATGACCCAAACGGGGCTTAATGACCCACTGCCACTGCAAACCATGCTCCTACGACTAAATAGAGGTAAAACTACGATTTGGTGCAATCTTCATGTTTGACCTCGTAGCAAGGTACCCTCCCTATAGTAGGCAATGAACAAATGATCATAATCCCAGGAGGGCAAAAAATGGGAACCCGAAAGGAAAGCGCTGTTGGCGCGCCTAAGCTACTGGCCCGTAGAGTAAAATGGTACCCCCAACAAAGTTGTCGATTGACATTCTGATTGCACTTTTCATCATCTAGGGTGCGTTCCTTACACGTTTTGAGGTGTTTTAGCGAAAAACATGTTTTGAGCCACACGAGCTCTCCGGCCCGTTCGGTGCACATTTTTGAAAAAAGCTAGGAGCTGCCCCTAGGTTCGGGGTGTCACAAAATATTGAAAAGTGGTCAAAAACCGCTATCCAGAATCGGATGTAGAATCATTAGACGAACTTAAAATTGTTCTACAACCCCCAGTCCGACGCCTCGTATTCGAGATATAGCACTTTGTAGGTCTGACCGAGCAATTTTGTACTGAAATGTATGGCGGACATGTTATTCATTAAACAACATTAACTTGCATCGTGCCCTACTTCATCGGCACAGCTACTATCGACTATCTATTGTTGAAATGGATTGAGTTTGACCATTTTAGCTCTTTTCTTATGCCGTGCACCAACAGTGTGTACCGATCAGGGAAAGTACACTACTTACGCGTTCATGGATGTATATGTTGGTACAAGTTGCCGGTCGGAATAGCAGTGCACCAAAACTGTGTACCGATCAGGAAAGTACAAGACGGAGGGCGCAGCCCGAGCGTACGCGTTCATAGATGTCCATGTTGGTACAACCTACATGTACGTACCTTGTTTTTGTATCAAAAGTTCCAATAAAGTGTTTGTATGCTTAAAATGCTTATCTCAACCGGTCACCTTTTGGCCTGCCCTTTTATAGACAGAAACCTAGAACGATACTCGCGATGTTTGTGTTTTTCCATTCGCCCGGGACGACGAAATGAGCTTTGTGCACATCGTGTAGAAAACTGTCTCCTCCTCGTATGTTTTTGTCCCTCCACGCATATAATCACCCACATGTGTGTTCAACACGGACGGCGCAGCCCGAGCGAACGCGTTAATGTTTATGTTTGTGCACACTAAAGTTACAATCCTAGGATTTGGTTATTGCGTCGCAGTGCCCGACCGTCGCGGACACCATTCTTGGACAAAAGTCCAAGTACGTAGAGTACATTCCCTAGGTATGTGCCCGTTCGTGACTTTCGTTGCGTGCTTACAGACACGCTTGGGTATGTTTACCATACAAGGTTTACTAGGAAAACCTGGGAAGGACGCTTGCCCTCCCGTCGCGGACACCATTCTTGGAAAGAAGTCCTGGTACTTAGCGTTCTTTAATGTACTTGATCAGTTTGTATTGCAATTGCTTTGTGCCATTGACTTTTGCTAATGCTCACTAAGGGGTGTTCGTTTGCGATGTGTATGATAAGCAACTGTCTATTCTTACCAGCAGTTAATCAACACTTTTCACCCAAATCATAGGAACGTAGAGTACTTTCCCTGATCGGTACACAATTTTGGTGCACCTCTAACTTCGCCAGCACTTTATCGTTACGTTTTGTGCACAACCTTGGGACATGGTGTAAGTTTCATCATTGTTATGTTTGATTCGGTTTATTATGATTGAAAAATACGCTACGTCCAAGAAATCTGAACTCGAATACTTTTGCCACGTTGCGCAAAAGCTACTGAGCAACTCCTAGCCGTTTACCGATTTATAA
>NW_024412127.1:65000-67500 GCF_016920715.1 Anopheles arabiensis | reverse complement strand
AGCACACCACGACGGGACACATTGAACGGTTCAGCGATCTCTCTGCACTAGTGGAAGAACTCCAACGTGATACGGGAGACATTGCTCTAAACCGAACGGCATCTCTGCGCGTTTACTTGACGCACCCCAACTTGGTCAACTGTTGGACTTTTTCGTAATCACGGCGGGACACATTGAACGAGCTCTAACGGATCTCTGCACGCATGGAACATGGTGGCGGGAATCATTGCTAGAACCGAACGGCGCCTCTGCGCGATGTACAAAGCCCAACAGGAACCTCGTATCGGCTGCCGAGCCGGAGCTTGAACAACTTGGACTTTCACCTCTAATTTATATCAACTCACCACTCCCCGAGGGATCCGCAGAATTGCTTCTGGGTCCCGTATCGTTATTTGCGATTCGTGTTTGCATTACACTACATTGAACTATTCCAACTTGTTTATCCGCATGGCGAACATTTGCTGCATAGAACATTTAAGTTCCACTTCGCTCTCCCCTACGTGGGTCTGAGCTTCGCTCTCAGGAAAAAATATGCCACATTTGGTAGGGAGACCCGGTTTCATCACGCTTTGTGCCCTGCACCATATATACCCTCATAAATTTATTCATTGGATTAGATCCAAGGAACACCAGATCATGCACCACAACCCATAATAGCTCATCGAGCTTAGCGTGAATCCTTCGGGTTTCCTAAGAAGTTCGATTGGTCTTGCAGAGTTTAAAGACAACGAAGCTTAGTTTCAAGCAATGGTTAATATACGCGTATTCTAAACCCTTAGCTGTTACAACTTTTTTACTTGAAACCATCACGACGAAGTCTTTGGGTCCGTAGACCCGTGATGTACTGCTCCAGGAACGTTTTGATAGGGTGGAAGCTCAAAATCATAGGTTATAATCATCGGCAGAACCCACCAGACACCACTTTTGCTTCATTAGTTCGGACTATAGGCATACGACGATTTTTATCGCGGAGGGGACGTATGACCCAAACGGGGGCTTAATGACCCACTGCCACTGCAAACCATGCTCCTACGACTAAATAGAGGTAAAAACTACGATTTGGTGCAATCTTCATGTTTGACCTCGTAGCAAGGTACCCTCCCTATAGTAGGCAATGAACAAATGATCATAATCCCAGGAGGGCAAAAATGGGAACCCGAAAGGAAAGCGCTGTTGGCGCGCCTAAGCTACTGGCCCGTAGAGTAAAATGGTACCCCCAACAAAGTTGTCGATTGACATTCTGATTGCACTTTTCATCATCTAGGGTGCGTTCCTTACACGTTTTGAGGTGTTTTAGCGAAAAACATGTTTTGAGCCACACGAGCTCTCCGGCCCGTTCGGTGCACATTTTTGAAAAAAGCTAGGGAGCTGCCCCTAGGTTCGGGGTGTCACAAAATATTGAAAAGTGGTCAAAAACCGCTATCCAGAATCGGATGTAGAATCATTAGACGAACTTAAAATTGTTCTACAACCCCCAGTCCGACGCCTCGTATTCGAGATATAGCACTTTGTAGGTCTGACCGAGCAATTTTGTACTGAAATGTATGGCGGACATGTTATTCATTAAACAACATTAACTTGCATCGTGCCCTACTTCATCGGCACAGCTACTATCGACTATCTATTGTTGAAATGGATTGAGTTTGACCATTTTAGCTCTTTTCTTATGCCGTGCACCAACAGTGTGTACCGATCAGGGAAAGTACACTACGTACGCGTTCATGGATGTATATGTTGGTACAAGTTGCCGGTCGGAATAGCAGTGCACCAAAACTGTGTACCGATCAGGGAAAGTACAAGACGGAGGGCGCAGCCCGAGCGTACGCGTTCATAGATGTCCATGTTGGTACAACCTACATGTACGTACCTTGTTTTTGTATCAAAAGTTCCAATAAAGTGTTTGTATGCTTAAAATGCTTATCTCAACCGGTCACCTTTTGGCCTGCCCTTTTATAGACAGAAACCTAGAACGATACTCGCGATGTTTGTGTTTTTCCATTCGCCCGGGACGACGAAATGAGCTCTGTGCACATCGTGCAGAAAACTGTCTCCTCCTCGTATGTTTTTGTCCCTCCACGCATATAATCACCCACATTTGTGTTCAACACGGACGGCGCAGCCCGAGCGAACGCGTTAATGTTTATGTTTGTGCACACTAAAGTTACAATCCTAGGATTTGGTTATTGCGTCGCAGTGCCCGACCGTCGCGGACACCATTCTTGGACAAAAGTCCAAGTACGTAGAGTACATTCCCTAGGTATGTGCCCGTTCGTGACTTTCGTTGCGTGCTTACAGACACGCTTGGGTATGTTTACCATACAAGGTTTACTAGGAAAACCTGGGAAGGACGCTTGCCCTCCCGTTGCGGACACCATTCTTGGAAAGAAGTCCTGCTACGTAGCGTTCTTTAATGTACTTGATCAGTTTGTATTGCATTTGCTTTGTGCAATTGACTTTTGCTAATGCTCACTAAGGGGTGTTCGTTTGCGATGTGTATGAT
>NW_024412127.1:57500-60000 GCF_016920715.1 Anopheles arabiensis | reverse complement strand
ATCGCCAACCACGAAGCACTGTTAAAAGCATTAGTAACATCTAATGTAACAACTGCACAATACCGTCCACTGTATCTGTTTCTACTTCTAGCTACCGAAACAATGTCCACTACCCGTTGAATCGCATCAACTGTAGATCGACGACTTCTGAAACCAAATTGGTCGTCAGACAGTCCGTTGACCTCCTCGATGTGTGCATTTAGCCGTTGCACTATGATGCGTTCTAAACCTTTACCTGCCCCGTCTAGTAGACAAATGGGGCGAACTGAACCCGGTTCCCCTGGTGGTTTGTTCGGCTTCGGTATTAACACCAACCTCTGCCTTTTCCACTCATCGGGGAACTTCGCGTTCTCTAAACAGCCTTGGTAAACCCTGCAATGCATCGGTTGCAGTCAACATACCAACTTTCAGCGCCTCATTCGGGATACCATCTGGTCCCGGCGCCTTCTTGTTGGGTAGTCTCCTGGCAACCGCAAGAATCTCATCATTAGTTACCCTTTCAAACTCTCGTGGCTGATCGATACGATATTCAGGCCACACCGTGTTTGGGTGAGTAGGAAAAAGCTCGCTCACCACTTCCCTAAACTCGTCCAATGTCATGGTTCGGGGTCCAATCGAACCCTCGGCCACTTTCTTGAACGTATGATATACAATACCAAATGATGCGTTGTTCGCTGTTCCCAGGAACTCTTTCCACTTCCTCTGTCGGGTATGCTTGATCAATCGCTTGAGGGCATTCCGTGCCACCTTGAACTCGTCCCTAAAAGTAGAATAGAGATCAGTATTAAAAGCTCTTTGCGCTAATCGATCGCGGTGTTTGCACTCTTTGCGAAGTGCCTCAATCTCTAACGTCCACCAAAATGCACTCTTGTTAGGAGTGTACCTCTTACGTTTAGTCATCGTCGCATTACACGCCGTGACAAGTATACGCATTAAGTCTTCGCTTGTTGTGACCTCAGTCTCAAAAAGCGGCTTGCATCATAACTTCAAATATATCTTTGCTAAAATACTTGATGCTCCATCCCGTTATGGGTCGGGACAGATTACGCACGCTTTGCGTCTCAAGATCTATTCGTATTGCACGATGATCAGAGTTCATATAGCTAGATAACACCTCCCACTTAAATGATCTTGCTACGGTTCGGCTCGCAAAAGTAAGATCAACTACTGACGTGCGCCCTGGTCCAACATAAGTTGGGGTGCTGCCGTCGTTCAATAAAATTGCGTCAATCTGCGCAAAGGTTGATAAAACCAACTCACCTCTTCGTTTCTGGGTTTCTCCACGCTCGCCAAGTTGGTTGTTCCAACTTGATGACCAAGCGTTGAAGTCCCCCGATAACGAATTTGTGGATACCGGTTACGGCCATTACCGTGTTATCCAACATGTTCTGGAACTCTTCCATACTAAATCTAGGTGGCGCGTAAACGCTAACCACTCGCATATCACCTATGTCAACTATCATTAAACCCTTCAGAGCCTTACTGACTACCTTAACTGGTAAGTCCGCGTTAACCACTACCGCTGCTGTGTTATCGTCGTTGCGTAACACTTTGACGTTGGTTGTTGCCAGATACGGATCTGCAATCAACACTATATCCGCAGATTCTTCCCTAATCGTTTGCCACATTAATTGAAATGCAGCATAACTATGATTCTGGTTATGTTGTAGCAACCTAACCATTATTATCTAATCGTTCGCCTACGGGGACACATATAACTGCCCGTTGCGTGAAGGTTCTGTGACCTCGTACCGCAATCCAAACACTTGACAGAGTTGGTACAAGCTTGCTTCTTGTGTCCACTCAAACCGCATTTCCAGCACAGATTACTTCTGTCTGGTTCCCTACAATGGTAGCTCGTATGGCCTACCTTCCAACACTTATAGCATTTCTGCTCTTCCATAACCTCGCGGATATGGCATATCGACCAACCAACTTTCAGCTTTCCCAAATTCAAGAAGCTTTGAAAGTCTGGCAGCGATACGTTGATCCGTGCCCACTGCGTACCGGCCGCGCGGCCTTTCTTCATTTTGATACGATCTGTTTCTATCTCGATGTTGAGCTGTGCTTTGACAGACTCCGCAACCTCCTCTGGGGTGGTAATTTCATCGAGATGCATGATCTCAATCATTTTAGAAGGAGCTAGCGTTCTCACTGACGCCTTGCCCTTCACCGCTTCCTTAACCTTTGGGGCAATTGCACTAGCAGAACTACCCTGCTTAAGTTCTAGCAACATGCCTCCATTCTGGACCCGTCGGACCTTAGAGATTGTCTCTCCAACCGATTTAAGAGCATCGGACTGCTTCATTTCCTTGAGCAATTTCGCCAGCTCCTCGGAAGTGCAGTCCGATATCAGCAGAGCCTCAGGCCGCTTTCTGGGCTTATTCTGCTTCTTCTTGCTCTTCTTCTTCTTCCTCTTATTAATTCTACCCTCATTAATATTCGGTCCGTTTCTCGGACTTGGAATATTTTCCACCGCTTCCCCTAACAGAGGTCAACC
>NW_024412127.1:47500-50000 GCF_016920715.1 Anopheles arabiensis | reverse complement strand
AATTGCTTCTGGGTCCCGTATCGTTATTTGCGATTCGTGTTTGCATTACACTACATTGAACTATTCCAACTTGTTTATCCGCATGGCGAACATTTGCTGCATAGAACATTTAAGTTCCACTTCGCTCTCCCCTACGTGGGTCTGAGCTTCGCTCTCAGGGAAAAAATATGCCACATTTGGTAGGGAGACCCGGTTTCATCACGCTTTGTGCCCTGCACCATATATACCCTCATAAATTTATTCATTGGATTAGATCCAAGGAACACCAGATCATGCACCACTACCCATAATAGCTCATCGAGCTTAGCGTGAATCCTTCGGGTTTCCCTAAGAAGTTCGATTGGTCTTGCAGAGTTTAAAGACAACGAAGCTTAGTTTCAAGCAATGGTTAATATACGCGTATTCAAAACCCTTAGCTGTTACAACTTTTTACTAGAAACCATCACGACGAAGTCTTTGGGTCCGTAGACCCGTGATGTACTGCTCCAGGAACGTTTTTATAGGGTGGAAGCTCAAAATCATAGGTTAAAATCATCGGCAGAGCCCACCAGACACCACTTTTGCTTCATTAGTTCGGACTATGGGCATACGACGATTTTTATCGCGGAGGGACGTATGACCCAAACGGGGGCTTAATGACCCACTGCCACTGCAAACCATGCTCCTACGACTAAATAGAGGTAAAAACTACGATTTGGTGCAATCTTCATGTTTGACCTCGTAGCAAGGTACCCTCCCTATAGTAGGCAATGAGCAAATGATCATAATCCCAGGAGGGCAAAAAATGGGAACCCGAAAGGAAAGCGCTGTTGGCGCGCCTAAGCTACTGGCCCGTAGAGTAAAAATGGTACCCCAACAAAGTTGTCGATTGACATTCTGATTGCACTTTTTATCATCTAGGGTGCGTTCCTTACACGTTTTGAGGGGTTTTAGCGAAAAACATGTTTTGAGCCACACGAGCTCTCCGGCCCGCTCGGTGCACATTTTTGAAAAAGCTAGGAGCTGCCCCTAGGTTCGGGGTGTCACAAAATATTGAAAAGTGGTCAAAAACCGCTATCCAGAATCGGATGTAGAATCATTAGACGAACTTAAAATTGTTCTACGACCAATGTCTGCGACGTTTAGTATTCAAGATATGGCCCGCCCTAGGTCTGACCTGGCATTTTCGTGAAAATTTAAAGCATGGCCATAGGGACGGGTAAAATAGCTATTTTGAAGCAAAAACCACCTCACTTTAAATGGCCATAACTTTTGAAAAACAAGAGCTAGGGTGCGTTCTCGACACGTTTTGAGGTGTTTTAGCGAAAAACATGTTTTGAGCCACACGAGCTCTCCGGCCCGTTCGGTGCACATTTTTGAAAAAGCTAGGAGCTGCCCCTAGGTTCGGGGTGTCACAAAATATTGAAAAGTGGTCAAAAACCGCTATCCAGAATCGGATGTAGAATCATTAGACGAACTTAAAATTGTTCTACGACCAATGTCTGCGACGTTTAGTATTCAAGATATGGCCCGCCCTAGGTCTGACCTGGCATTTTCGTGAAAATTTAAAGCATGGCCATAGGGACGGGTAAAATAGCTATTTTGAAGCAAAAACCACCTCACTTTAAATGGCCATAACTTTTGAAAACAAGAGCTAGGGTGCGTTCTCGACACGTTTTGAGGTGTTTTAGCGAAAACATGTTTTGAGCCACACGAGCTCTCCGGCCCGATCGGTGCACATTTTTGAAAAAGCTAGGAGCTGCCCCTAGGTTCGGGGTGTCACAAAATATTGAAAAGTGGTCAAAAACCGCTATCCAGAATCGGATGTAGAATCATTAGACGAACTTAAAATTGTTCTACGACCAATGTCTGCGACGTTTAGTATTCAAGATATGGCCCGCCCTAGGTCTGACCTGGCATTTTCGTGAAAATTTAAAGCATGGCCATAGGGACGGGTAAAATAGCTATTTTGAAGCAAAAAACCACCTCACTTTAAATGGCCATAACTTTTGAAAAACAAGAGCTAGGGTGCGTTCTCGACACGTTTTGAGGTGTTTTAGCGAAAAACATGTTTTGAGCCACACGAGCTCTCCGGCCCGATCGGTGCACATTTTTGAAAAAGCTAGGAGCTGCCCCTAGGTTCGGGGTGTCACAAAATATTGAAAAGTGGTCAAAAACCGCTATCCAGAATCGGATGTAGAATCATTAGACGAACTTAAAATTGTTCTACAACCCCCCAGTCCGACGCCTCGTATTCGAGATATAGCACTTTGTAGGTCTGACCGAGCAATTTTGTACTGAAATGTATGGCGGACATGTTATTCATTAAACAACATTAACTTGCATCGTGCCCTACTTCATCGGCACAGCTACTATCGACTATCTATTGTTGAAATGGATTGAGTTTGACCATTTTAGCTCTTTTCTTATGCCGTGCACCAACAGTGTGTACCGATCAGGGAAAGTACACTACGTACGCGTTCATGGATGTATATGTTGGTACAAGTTGCCGGTCGGAATA
>NW_024412127.1:27500-37500 GCF_016920715.1 Anopheles arabiensis | reverse complement strand
CCGGATCGACTGTTTGCTGTGTATGATGGTGTCCCCGACGCGGAACGGCACCCTCAGTTGACCTCTTCGCAGACTGGAGATCATTACTCCTTCCGTCTTCTCCGGAGCGAGCTGCAGGTGATGGTCCTCCATCCAAGCCGCAATCGCGTCCACTGCCTGTTCAGCCACCGATGCCGCCTCCTCTGGTGTGCAACCCCGTGCCATGACCACTATGTCATCCGCATAGCCGATGACGCTAGCCCCTTCAGGAAGCTCGACCCGCAACACGCCGTCGTACATGATGTTCCACAGGGTCGGGCCCAGAATGGACCCCTGTGGAACACCTGCAGTCACTCGGCGTGTAACGGGCCCGTCTGCGGTGTCATAGACGAGCTCCCTGTTTTCGAAGTAGTCTCTCAGGATGTTGCGGAGCTGCCTCGGCACGCCTTTGTCCTCCAGCGCCGTAGCGATGCACTGCCAGCTGGCAGTGTTAAATGCATTACGCACATCCAGCGCCACTACTAGAAGGCAGCGTTTGTCCCTGTTGTTGGTGCGGCCAAATGACATCGCGTGACGGCCTGCATCCACCACCAGCTGAATCGCCTGCACTGTCGAACGGCCCTCCTGAACCCGTACTGGTTTTCTGCCAACCTCGGTGATTCAGGAGCCTCGATGACATCATTTATTCGCGACAACAGCAACCGCTCGTACGCTTTGCCCGGGTTGTTCAGCAGCAGAATCGGGCGGAAGGATGAAGCGAGCCCCGGTGGCTTGCCCGGCTTGGGGATCAGGGCCAGTTTCTGCTTCTTCCACTCATCCGGGAACCGCTCGTTGTCCAAGCATTCCTGGAACAACTTCTTGAAGATGTCCGTATGCTTCCGGATGGCGGCCGTCAAAGCGGCGTTTGGCACACCATCCAGTCCTGGAGCCTTCCTCGGGTTCAGCGAGCTCGCGATGTCCAACAGCTCCTGTTCATTAACGTCCCGAACTGGTTCCTCCTCTCCCCTCTCCAGGACTTGGCCTGGTGACGCTGGCCAGTCAACCGGAGGATGCTGGGGGAACAGAGTGGAAACGATACCCTCTAGCACCGATGAATCGCGCTCTCTCGCCGTCCAGCTTCCACGAAGGCGGCTTAGTACGTTGCGGTACCATTGTCCCGTCTCGTCTTCCGCGAGGCCCCGCAGCATTTCATCGAAGTGCTCCTTCTTGCTGGTGGTGATGGCTGAATCCAGGGCGGTCCGCACCTGGAGAAGGTCGCTGGCTGCGGCGATCTGCTCTTCCTCGTCGATGGCAGCTTCAAGGCGTTCCTTAGCGAGGCGGCAGTTCTCACACAGGACCTCGATTGCTGGCGTCCACCAATAAGCAGGTCGTCCCGAGTGACCTTGTGAAGGGAACACTCGCGCCATGGCTGCGTCACAAGCTTCCGTCATGACTCTCTCCAAGCTTTCGGCATTTGTAACCCGCTCTGCGAACGAAGCTACGTCGAGCGCTACACCGAAAAGCTCGGCATCGAACTGACGGCTACGCCATCTCGTGCCGCTTTCTCGCGTGGAAGGACCCTCCTGTCGACGACTATCTGCCGCTGACCGCTGGAACAGCTCCCCTACAACAAACCGAATGTACACGTGGTCACTGTACGAGTATCTGCTCATAATCCTCCACCGATGCTCCGGAATGGTGTTAACTCCGGCGATGCTGCGGCTGGCGAAGGCAACGTCCACCACGCTCGGGCGAGCCACTCCGTTGCCTAGGAAGGTTGGGGCGGTGCCGGTGTTTAACACCTCCAGCCCCAAGCTGTCGACAAGCTGGACCACAGCCTCTCCCTTTGCGTTGGTGCGGCCACTTCCCCAAACAGTGTGCCACGCATTGAGATCCCCGCAAGGACGACGCGCGGGTGACCTCTCGCCAGCACATCGATGCGCTGCATTACCTCCTCGAACTCAGAGACGCCCGCTGAGGGCGACACGTAGCAACATATGAAGAGCACACCATTGATCCGGGCAGCCGCGATCCCAGACTGCGTCACGGAGACCACTTGCTGAACCGGGTACGTTTCGCTGCTGGCTATGATGGCCACCTTCCGTCCCTGTCGGCCACCCAGTTCCCATTGTTCCTGGGGACACTGTGCAGCTCTACCATCAGACAGACATCCACCCGCTCCATCCGCATCGTGTTGAGCGCCAGGTCTTACGCGCTCCTACTGCGATTGACGTTGATCTGTAGCACTTCCATTTCAGTTCGAGGGTTGTCCACCGCAGGCTGCGGCACCAATACGGTGGGCGCCGCCACACAGCATGCACTTGATCTCATTGGTGCAACCCGACGCCTTGTGAGTTTGGTCACCACACCGTAGACAACGCTTGGACCGATCCTCACCCGTGCACGTCGCGGCGATGTGTCCCCGCTCCAGACACCGGAAGCAGCGAGTCAGCTGACCCGATACTTTTGGGGCTTCATGTACCGAACAATACGTGTAGCCCAGCTCCAGTCGACGATCTTTGACGAGTTCCGCTTCTGCTCGTGGGAGGCGCACGCGAGCCCGCTTCGTCATGTCTCGGCGCTCCCAAAGGTTCACGGTGGCCACCAATGACTGCTTTCCAAGAGTGGTCATGAGCGCCTTTTGATCGCCTCCTCGTCGATCATGTTGTCGATTCCAGTCAGGACGACCTCAGCCATCTCTGTTTTGACGGTTACCGATCCACGTTCCCCGATGATCTCCTGGATGATGTCCTTCAGCGCCGCGCTATCGACGTCGCGGGACAAAGGCAGCAGGAGGTGGTCCTCGGCGTTCTTCTGCCAACCCCAATTTGCCGCTGGAAATCGGCAATCCGCGGGTTGGTCCGTATCTTCACATACATTTCCTTGAAGGACACTCCTGGGGCGGGCACAACGACGATTTCATCCGGGCGTTTTCGTCGCGGACGCCGCTTCTCCTGCTGATGAATGCCCATCCGCTGCTGCTGCTGCTGCCCATTTTGCTGGTGCGGCCACTGCTGATGCTGCCGGTGTGCTGGCTGCCGCTGGGCTGACTGCTGGGGCAGATTCACTCCGTTCTGCTTATTCTCGCGCCGATTGCCGCGAACGACCTCCACCCACGTTCCTGCCTCGTCCGGTACCGCCGAGGATGCCGACTCCGTCACGCCCTGACGCTGAGCACGCACGCTCTGCTGCACCGTCGGCCATTGCTGCGCAGGTAGCCGCTGCTGCCGTTGTTGTTTCTGCTGCTGCTGACGCCACCTTTGGCGCTGTTGATCTTCCAGCTGTTGCCGCTGTTCCTGTCGTTGCTGGCTTTCCATCCTCCGAAGCAGCTCCTGCTCTCGCTGCAGTTCCTGCTGGCTCTCTAGCCGAGCTCCGCTAGTTCCACCGAGGGTTTGCGCTAGAAGAGCGTTGAACAACTCCTTCTCCTTGCGAAGCTCTTCGCGGTGTTCCGCTTCGCGTACCCGAGCTTCTTCGCGCGCCTCTCTTACCTCCCTTTGCGCTTCCTTCAGCTGCTCGTTGGAGGCCTCCATTTGCAAGCGCAGCAACTGGATTTGCTCCTCCAACCGCTTGACAATGCCGACCAACGTCTCATTGTCAGCTTTTGCATCCGCCAGCATCCGACGCACTTCTCCGGTGGAAACCGGGCAAGCTCCACTTCTTGTGGTGCCCTTCCGTCAATTCCTTTAAGTTTCAACTTTGCAACCATACTTCCCCGGAACCCGATTTTGGTTTCCCGGAAGCTACTGAGAGCACCGAAGGTAGGTAGCGTCTCCCAATTGCTAATTGGCATCGTTTACGGTTAGAACTAGGGCGGTATCTAATCGCCTTCGATCCTCTAACTTTCGTTCTTGATTAATGAAAGCATCCTTGGCAAACGCTTTCGCTTCTGTGGGTCCTACGACGGTCTACGAATTTCACCTCTCGCGCCGTAATACCAATGCCCCGACTACTTCTGTTAATCATTACCTCTTGGTCTATTACAAACCAACGAAACCACTCAGACCGAGGTCATGTTCCATTATTCCATGCAAAATTATTCTCGGCCAACGCCGGCCCCGGAGGACCGGACGCTTTGAACTAGCCTGCTTTGAGCACTCTAATTTGTTCAAGGTAAACGAGAGTTCCCGGGCACCATGAAGCTGGGTCGAACAAGACCTTGACCGACGAGGTCGCGGCGACAAGTCCTGACCCG
The DNA here is from genome assembly GCF_016920715.1 of Anopheles arabiensis. Taxonomy (NCBI): domain Eukaryota; kingdom Metazoa; phylum Arthropoda; class Insecta; order Diptera; family Culicidae; genus Anopheles; species Anopheles arabiensis. The sequence continues at coordinate 33,350 of NW_024412127.1, read as the reverse complement.
TCACGGAGTAGAACGCCCAGGTACACCATTGTGAGTCGCAGCCGCGAGCGCGTACACGGACGGTCCCAACCGAGAGGCCGGGCGCCCGCGACGGACGCGAGTCTGGACGGGGTATCAACTTCGAACGTTTTAACCGCAACAACTTTAATATACGCTAGTGGGCTGGAATTACCGCGGCTGCTGGCACCAGACTTGCCCTCCACTTGATCCTTGCAAAGGATTTATGCTCAACTCATTCCAATTATGGACCATCGTTAGAGAGGTCCATATTGTTATTCTCGTCACTACCTCCCCGTGCCGGGATTGGGTAATTTACGCGCCTGCTGCCTTCCTTGGATGTGGTAGCCATTTCTCAGGCTCCCTCTCCGGAATCGAACCCTGATTCCCCGTTACCCGTCGCAACCATGGTAGTCCTCTACACTACCATCAATAGTTGATAGGGCAGACATTTGAAAGATCTGTCGTCAGTCGCAAGCGACCGTACGATCGGCATCCTTATCCAGATTTCAACTCAAAGCGCCCGGAGGCGATTGGTTTAACTAATAAGTGCACCAGTTCCGCCGACCCGGAGGCCAACAGTCCCGGCATAATGCATGTATTAGCTCTGGCTTTTCCACAGTTATCCAAGTAACTGTTTGGATGAGGATCTTGTAAATTATAGCTGTTATACTGAGCCTTATGCGGTTTCACTTTCTAGGAAGCTTGTGCTTAGACATGCATGGCTTAACCTTTGAGACGAGCGTATATCACTGGTAGGATCAACCAGAATTCGAGTCAATTGCTTGAACACGAACTACACTCTTGATCACGCGAGGCGCAAGTCCCCGTGACCACCGAGATTTGTTCTGTGACGCCGGAGCGTCGTTGGCGCCACTCGATAGACTGCACAAGCAGACAACGTCGGATGCATTGCACATGGCTAGCGGATCTACTCTCTGCACTGCGTCGGGTGTTCCTACGTCTGTCTGGAGACATTGCTAGGCCAGTACGGCACTCTGCGCACTCTTGCTTGTCCTCTTCGAGCGACGGGCCTCTAAGCGGGGTTGTATTCCGGTACGACACATCGACTGGTACACATTGCACGCACTAACGATCTCTCTGCACTGAATGGAACTCATTCATAACCACCGTGACGGGAGACTTTGCTAGTACGCACGATACTCTGCGCATGTGCACATGTTTTACAACCCAACCAACTTAAGCACCTAGGGAAGTTGTGATGCCATCTGAACACCCACCGACTGATGCATTGAACGGCTAAAGTTGACCTTCAATCCGAACTGGCACTTTGCGGCGTGGAGGCAGTTGCGCGACCACTCCTATCCCAAACCAACAAAGCATGGTGTATCCTAAGTGTTCGGTACAAGCACACCACGACGGGACACATTGAACGGTTCAGCGATCTCTCTGCACTAGTGGAAGAACTCCAACGTGATACGGGAGACATTGCTCTAAACCGAACGGCATCTCTGCGCGTTTACTTGACGCACCCCAACTTGGTCAACTGTTGGACTTTTCGTAATCACGGCGGGACACATTGAACGAGCTCTAACGGATCTCTGCACGCATGGAACATGGTGGCGGGAATCATTGCTAGAACCGAACGGCGCCTCTGCGCGATGTACAAAGCCAACAGGAACCTCGTATCGGCTGCCGAGCCGGAGCTTGAACAACTTGGACTTTCACCTCTAATTTATATCAACTCACCACTCCCCGAGGGATCCGCAGAATTGCTTCTGGGTCCCGTATCGTTATTGCGATTCGTGTTTGCATTACACTACATTGAACTATTCCAACTTGTTTATCCGCATGGCGAACATTTGCTGCATAGAACATTTAAGTTCCACTTCGCTCTCCCCTACGTGGGTCTGAGCTTCGCTCTCAGGGAAAAAATATGCCACATTTGGTAGGGAGACCCGGTTTCATCACGCTTTGTGCCCTGCACCATATATACCCTCATAAATTTATTCATTGGATTAGATCCAAGGAACACCAGATCATGCACCACTACCCATAATAGCTCATCGAGCTTAGCGTGAATCCTTCGGGTTTCCCTAAGAAGTTCGATTGGTCTTGCAGAGTTTAAAGACAACGAAGCTTAGTTTCAAGCAATGGTTAATATACGCGTATTCAAAACCCTTAGCTGTTACAACTTTTTACTAGAAACCATCACGACGAAGTCTTTGGGTCCGTAGACCCGTGATGTACTGCTCCAGGGAACGTTTTTATAGGGTGGAAGCTCAAAATCATAGGTTAAAATCATCGGCAGAGCCCACCAGACACCACTTTTGCTTCATTAGTTCGGACTATGGGCATACGACGATTTTTATCGCGGAGGGGACGTATGACCCAAACGGGGGCTTAATGACCCACTGCCACTGCAAACCATGCTCCTACGACTAAATAGAGGTAAAAACTACGATTTGGTGCAATCTTCATGTTTGACCTCGTAGCAAGGTACCCTCCTATAGTAGGCAATGAGCAAATGATCATAATCCCAGGAGGGCAAAAATGGGAACCCGAAAGGAAAGCGCTGTTGGCGCGCCTAAGCTACTGGCCCGTAGAGTAAAATGGTACCCCCAACAAAGTTGTCGATTGACATTCTGATTGCACTTTTTATCATCTAGGGTGCGTTCCTTACACGTTTTGAGGGGTTTTGGCGAAAAACATGTTTTGAGCCACACGAGCTCTCCGGCCCGCTCGGTGCACATTTTTGAAAAAAGCTAGGGAGCTGCCCTAGGTTCGGGGTGTCACAAAATATTGAAAAGTGGTCAAAAACCGCTATCCAGAATCGGATGTAGAATCATTAGACGAACTTAAAATTGTTCTACGACCAATGTCTGCGACGTTTAGTATTCAAGATATGGCCCGCCCTAGGTCTGACCTGGCATTTTCGTGAAAATTTAAAGCATGGCCATAGGGACGGGTAAAATAGCTATTTTGAAGCAAAAACCACCTCACTTTAAATGGCCATAACTTTTGAAAAACAAGAGCTAGGGTGCGTTCTCGACACGTTTTGAGGTGTTTTAGCGAAAAACATGTTTTGAGCCACACGAGCTCTCCGGCCCGTTCGGTGCACATTTTTGAAAAAAGCTAGGGAGCTGCCCTAGGTTCGGGGTGTCACAAAATATTGAAAAGTGGTCAAAAAACCGCTATCCAGAATCGGATGTAGAATCATTAGACGAACTTAAAATTGTTCTACGACCAATGTCTGCGACGTTTAGTATTCAAGATATGGCCCGCCCTAAGTCTGACCTGGCATTTTCGTGAAAATTTAAAGCATGGCCATAGGGACGGGTAAAATAGCTATTTTGAAGCAAAAACCACCTCACTTTAAATGGCCATAACTTTTGAAAAACAAGAGCTAGGGTGCGTTCTCGACACGTTTTGAGGTGTTTTAGCGAAAAACATGTTTTGAGCCACACGAGCTCTCCGGCCCGATCGGTGCACATTTTTGAAAAAGCTAGGGAGCTGCCCTAGGTTCGGGGTGTCACAAAATATTGAAAAGTGGTCAAAAACCGCTATCCAGAATCGGATGTAGAATCATTAGACGAACTTAAAATTGTTCTACAACCCCCAGTCCGACGCCTCGTATTCGAGATATAGCACTTTGTAGGTCTGACCGAGCAATTTTGTACTGAAATGTATGGCGGACATGTTATTCATTAAACAACATTAACTTGCATCGTGCCCTACTTCATCGGCACAGCTACTATCGACTATCTATTGTTGAAATGGATTGAGTTTGACCATTTTAGCTCTTTTCTTATGCCGTGCACCAACAGTGTGTACCGATCAGGGAAAGTACACTACGTACGCGTTCATGGATGTATATGTTGGTACAAGTTGCCGGTCGGAATAGCAGTGCACCAAAACTGTGTACCGATCAGGAAAGTACAAGACGGAGGGCGCAGCCCGAGCGTACGCGTTCATAGATGTCCATGTTGGTACAACCTACATGTACGTACCTTGTTTTTGTATCAAAAGTTCCAATAAAGTGTTTGTATGCTTAAAATGCTTATCTCAACCGGTCACCTTTTGGCCTGCCCTTTTATAGACAGAAACCTAGAACGATACTCGCGATGTTTGTGTTTTTCCATTCGCCCGGGACGACGAAATGAGCTCTGTGCACATCGTGCAGAAAACTGTCTCCTCCTCGTATGTTTTGTCCCTCCACGCATATAATCACCCACATTTGTGTTCAACACGGACGGCGCAGCCCGAGCGAACGCGTTAATGTTTATGTTTGTGCACACTAAAGTTACAATCCTAGGATTTGGTTATTGCGTCGCAGTGCCCGACCGTCGCGGACACCATTCTTGGACAAAAGTCCAAGTACGTAGAGTACATTCCTAGGTATGTGCCCGTTCGTGACTTTCGTTGCGTGCTTACAGACACGCTTGGGTATGTTTACCATACAAGGTTTACTAGGAAAACCTGGGAAGGACGCTTGCCCTCCCGTTGCGGACACCATTCTTGGAAAGAAGTCCTGCTACGTAGCGTTCTTTAATGTACTTGATCAGTTTGTATTGCATTTGCTTTGTGCAATTGACTTTTGCTAATGCTCACTAAGGGGTGTTCGTTTGCGATGTGTATGATAAGCAACTGTCTATTCTAACCAGCAGTTAAATAACACTTTTCACCCAAATCATAGGAACGTAGAGTACTTTCCCTGATCGGTACACAATTTTGGTGCACCTCTAACTTCGCCAGCACTTTATCGTTACGTTTTGTGCACAACCTTGGGACATGGTGTAAGTTTCATCATTGTTATGTTTGATTCGGTTTATTATGATTGAAAAATACGCTACGTCCTAGAAATCTGAACTCGAATACTTTTGCCACGTTGCGCAAAAAGCTACTGAGCAACTCCTAGCCGTTTACCGATTTAAAATTTAATTTTCGTTATTAGTTTTAAAAATACGCTAAGTCCCAAAAATCTGAACTCGAATACTTTTTCTATGTGCCGCCAAAAGCTACTGAGCAACGCCTAGGTTGGTACATTTTTGGTACATGGAGTGTATGCGTGCAGGCGTACTGCCGTGCTGGACCGGAAAATCGCACTTGCTACTAGAACGTAGAGTAATTCCCTAGATAGGTGCTTTTGCATGCCTCTGTTCGACGTCCATGCAACTTGGAACGTGCGACACACGTAGCTAGGCTTCTCCATACATATTCCCTAGGGTAGCACCAAATTGCACACTTTCAGGGGTATATTTTGGTACGGTGTACTGTGCATGGTACAAGTATCATTAGCTCGTGCAATTTATTTTGCATCAAGTTGCGATTGCTGGTGCGTCGAGATAGGAGTGTTTCGCGACTTTTGCCAAGCTTTGGTGCCATTTTGTGAATAATTAATGTTCTAGCCACAATAAACGTGCAACATAATGCCAATAACGAAAACGCCATTTTCAAGGGACTTCCAGTCAAAATGTTTGCAATCAGCGCTTTCCTGTCGAGTTCAGGATTTGGGACTGAGCGTTTTTTTCACGATCCAATCAAACGACCAGTTCGTGAATAAACAATTCATACAACAGTGCATCCCTTCAAAGTAGAAAAAGCCGAATGCTAGGGAGCTCCAGTCAAAAACGTTGTCATTGGCGCTTTCTTCTCGAGTTCAGGATTTGGGACTTAGCGTTTTTTCACGATCCAGCCAAAAGACCAGATCGTGAAATAAACGATTAATACAACTGTACTAGTACATCCCTTCAACTGAAGCAAGCGCACCATACATGACCCGTACGCTAATCATCCAAGCACATGACACGTCAACTAAGTCAACACATAATACAACTTGGAAAACTAACGGGTAAGTAGGTCATCTCGTACACGACGACACACCGACCAAAC
>NW_024412127.1:22500-25000 GCF_016920715.1 Anopheles arabiensis | reverse complement strand
GCTGAAGTCTGATGATTAATTCACGATGACGTACACAATGGAATATCGTGTGTTCGGCGTCCTCAGGTTCCTCGCACGCATCACATAGCGGCGAACCCGTTAACTGCATCCGATGAAGCTGGTAGGCGTAGAAGCCATGGCTGGAAAGAAACTGAGAAAGAAAGAAATCTACACCACCAAATCTTCTACTTATCCATCTGTTGACGTCGGGTATGAGACGGTATGTCCACCGACCGTGAACACTCTCATCCCATTCTCGTTGCCATCGTTCCATAGTTGTGACACGTTCCATGTTACGTGCAACCGATCCGGCGATGTTCTCTGCTCGTCTCCGATGAAAAGTCCTGGAGTCCTCGTCCAGGAGGAGATGAAGCGGGATCATTCCCGCAAGCACGCAGACTGCATCATGAGAAGTTGTCCTGAAAGAAGAGATAACTCGCTGGACTACTGGCCGGTAAAACCGTCGTAGCCATTGTCTACGGTTAGCAAATCTAAGGGTATGACACCAAATGGGCGAGGCATACCGGACCTTCGCCACAACAGTAAGAGCAATTGCTCGCCTAGCATTACTACTCGGACCTGCCTTATTAGGCATCATCCTTACCAAGGTGGTCCATAGCTTCGTCGCTCTCTCCACCGCATACCTGATGTGTGAAGTGTAATCGAGGCGGTCATCTAGGACCATCCCCAAGTACTTTAAGCTGCGCGACGAATGTACTACGTGATCACCTACCCTGATAGCCCCATGCTGTATCCTCTGATGGGAACTGACCATAATAAACTCGGTCTTGGTCGGGGCTATCTTTAATCCGTTGTCGGTCATCCATCGGTCGATGATGCGAATCTGACTGGAAACGAGAATTTCAATATCATCAACACAATTACCTTCCACCAACAGTACTATATCGTCTGCATAGCCGATAATCCGTGCACCTTCCACCATTGCAACTCGTAGGACTCCGTCGTACATGAGGTTCCATAACGTTGGGCCAAGTACCGAGCCTTGAGGTACACCCGATGTGACTGCAATCTCTGCCGGTCCATCTGTGGTATCATACATCAGCACACGATTCCTAAAATAATCACCAATGATATCATAAAGATATTTAGGAGTGTTAATTCTCTGTAAAGCATTTGCAATCGCCAACCATGAAGCACTGTTAAAAGCATTAGTAACATCTAATGTAACAACCGCACAATACCGTCCACTGTATCTGTTTCTACTTCTAGCTACCGAAACAATGTCCACTACCCGTTGAATCGCATCAACTGTAGATCGACGACTTCTGAAACCAAATTGGTCGTCAGACAGTCCGTTGACCTCCTCGATGTGTGCATTTAGCCGTTGCACTATGATGCGTTCTAAACCTTTACCTGCCCGTCTAGTAGACAAATGGGGCGAACTGAACCCAGTTCCCCTGGTGGTTTGTTCGGCTTCGGTATTAACACCAACCTCTGCCTTTTCCACTCATCGGGGAACTTCGCGTTCTCTAAACAGCCTTGGTAAACCCTGCAAAATGCATCGGTTGCAGTCAACATACCAACTTTCAGCGCCTCATTCGGGATACCATCTGGTCCCGGCGCCTTCTTGTTAGGTAGTCTCCTGGCAACCGCAAGAATCTCATCATTAGTTACCCTTTCAAACTCTCGTGGCTGATCGATACGATAATCAGGCCACACCGTGTTTGGGTGAGTAGGAAAAAGCTCGCTCACCACTTCCCTAAACTCGTCCAATGTCATGGTTCGGGGTCCAATCGAACCCTCGGCCACTTTCTTGAACGTATGATATACTATACCAAATGATGCGTTGTTCGCTGTTCCCAGGAACTCTTTCCACTTCCTCTGTCGGGTATGCTTGATCAATCGCTTGAGGGCATTCCGTGCCACCTTGAACTCGTCCTAAAAGTAGAATAGAGATCAGTATTAAAAGCTCTTTGCGCTAATCGATCGCGGTGTTTGCACTCTTTGCGAAGTGCCTCAATCTCTAACGTCCACCAAAATGCACTCTTGTTAGGGTGTACCTCTTACGTTTAGTCATCGTCGCATTGCACGCCGTGACAAGTATACGCATTAAGTCTTCGCTTGTTGTGACCTCGGTCTCAAAAGCGGCTTGCATCATAACTTCAAATATATCTTTGCTAAAATACTTGATGCTCCATCCCGTTATGGGTCGGGACAGATTACGCACGCTTTGCGTCTCAAGATCTATTCGTATTGCACGATGATCAGAGTTCATATAGCTAGATAACACCACCCACTTAAATGATCTTGCTACGGTTCGGCTCGCAAAAGTAAGATCAACTACTGACGTGCGCCCTGGTCCAACATAAGTTGGGGTGCTGCCGTCGTTCAATAAAATTGCGTCAATCTGCGCAAAGGTTGATAAAACCAACTCACCTCTTCGTTTCTGGGTTTCTCCACGCTCGCCAAGTTGGTTGTTCCAACTTACTGACCAAGCGTTGAAGTCCCCCGATAACGAATTTGTGGATACCGGTTACGG
>NW_024412127.1:10000-12500 GCF_016920715.1 Anopheles arabiensis | reverse complement strand
AGCTGCCCCTAGGTTCGGGGTGTCACAAAATATTGAAAAGTGGTCAAAAACCGCTATCCAGAATCGGATGTAGAATCATTAGACGAACTTAAAATTGTTCTACGACCAATGTCTGCGACGTTTAGTATTCAAGATATGGCCCGCCCTAGGTCTGACCTGGCATTTTCGTGAAAATTTAAAGCATGGCCATAGGGACGGGTAAAATAGCTATTTTGAAGCAAAAACCACCTCACTTTAAATGGCCATAACTTTTGAAAAACAAGAGCTAGGGTGCGTTCTCGACACGTTTTGAGGTGTTTTAGCGAAAACATGTTTTGAGCCACACGAGCTCTCCGGCCCGATCGGTGCACATTTTTGAAAAAGCTAGGAGCTGCCCCTAGGTTCGGGGTGTCACAAAATATTGAAAAGTGGTCAAAAACCGCTATCCAGAATCGGATGTAGAATCATTAGACGAACTTAAAATTGTTCTACAACCCCCAGTCCGACGCCTCGTATTCGAGATATAGCACTTTGTAGGTCTGACCGAGCAATTTTGTACTGAAATGTATGGCGGACATGTTATTCATTAAACAACATTAACTTGCATCGTGCCCTACTTCATCGGCACAGCTACTATCGACTATCTATTGTTGAAATGGATTGAGTTTGACCATTTTAGCTCTTTTCTTATGCCGTGCACCAACAGTGTGTACCGATCAGGGAAAGTACACTACGTACGCGTTCATGGATGTATATGTTGGTACAAGTTGCCGGTCGGAATAGCAGTGCACCAAAACTGTGTACCGATCAGGAAAGTACAAGACGGAGGGCGCAGCCCGAGCGTACGCGTTCATAGATGTCCATGTTGGTACAACCTACATGTACGTACCTTGTTTTTGTATCAAAAGTTCCAATAAAGTGTTTGTATGCTTAAAATGCTTATCTCAACCGGTCACCTTTTGGCCTGCCCTTTTATAGACAGAAACCTAGAACGATACTCGCGATGTTTGTGTTTTTCCATTCGCCCGGGACGACGAAATGAGCTCTGTGCACATCGTGCAGAAAACTGTCTCCTCCTCGTATGTTTTTGTCCCTCCACGCATATAATCACCCACATTTGTGTTCAACACGGACGGCGCAGCCCGAGCGAACGCGTTAATGTTTATGTTTGTGCACACTAAAGTTACAATCCTAGGATTTGGTTATTGCGTCGCAGTGCCCGACCGTCGCGGACACCATTCTTGGACAAAAGTCCAAGTACGTAGAGTACATTCCCTAGGTATGTGCCCGTTCGTGACTTTCGTTGCGTGCTTACAGACACGCTTGGGTATGTTTACCATACAAGGTTTACTAGGAAAACCTGGGAAGGACGCTTGCCCTCCGTTGCGGACACCATTCTTGGAAAGAAGTCCTGCTACGTAGCGTTCTTTAATGTACTTGATCAGTTTGTATTGCATTTGCTTTGTGCAATTGACTTTTGCTAATGCTCACTAAGGGGTGTTCGTTTGCGATGTGTATGATAAGCAACTGTCTATTCTAACCAGCAGTTAAATAACACTTTTCACCCAAATCATAGGAACGTAGAGTACTTTCCCTGATCGGTACACAATTTTGGTGCACCTCTAACTTCGCCAGCACTTTATCGTTACGTTTTGTGCACAACCTTGGGACATGGTGTAAGTTTCATCATTGTTATGTTTGATTCGGTTTATTATGATTGAAAAATACGCTACGTCCTAGAAATCTGAACTCGAATACTTTTGCCACGTTGCGCAAAAGCTACTGAGCAACTCCTAGCCGTTTACCGATTTAAAATTTAATTTTCGTTATTAGTTTTAAAAATACGCTAAGTCCCAAAAATCTGAACTCGAATACTTTTTCTATGTGCCGCCAAAGCTACTGAGCAACGCCTAGGTTGGTACATTTTGGTACATGGAGTGTATGCGTGCAGGCGTACTGCCGTGCTGGACCGGAAAATCGCACTTGCTACTAGAACGTAGAGTAATTCCCTAGATAGGTGCTTTTGCATGCCTCTGTTCGACGTCCATGCAACTTGGAACGTGCGACACACGTAGCTAGGCTTCTCCATACATATTCCCTAGGGTAGCACCAAATTGCACACTTTCAGGGGTATATTTTGGTACGGTGTACTGTGCATGGTACAAGTATCATTAGCTCGTGCAATTTATTTTGCATCAAGTTGCGATTGCTGGTGCGTCGAGATAGGAGTGTTTCGCGACTTTTGCCAAGCTTTGGTGCCATTTTGTGAATAATTAATGTTCTAGCCACAATAAACGTGCAACATAATGCCAATAACGAAAACGCCATTTTCAAGGGACTTCCAGTCAAAATGTTTGCAATCAGCGCTTTCCTGTCGAGTTCAGGATTTGGGACTGAGCGTTTTTTCACGATCCAATCAAACGACCAGTTCGTGAATAAACAATTCATACAACAGTGCATCCCTTCAAAGTAGAAAAAGCCGAATGCTAGGGGCTCCAGTCAAAAACGTTGTCATTGGCGC
>NW_024412127.1:2500-5000 GCF_016920715.1 Anopheles arabiensis | reverse complement strand
AGATCAACTACTGACGTGCGCCCTGGTCCAACTAAGTTGGTGCTGCCGTCGTTCAATAAAATTGCGTCAATCTGCGCAAAGGTTGATAAAACCAACTCACCTCTTCGTTTCTGGGTTTCTCCACGCTCGCCAAGTTGGTTGTTCCAACTTGATGACCAAGCGTTGAAGTCCCCGATAACGAATTTGTGGATACCGGTTACGGCCATTACCGTGTTATCCAACATGTTCTGGAACTCTTCCATACTAAATCTAGGTGGCGCGTAAACGCTAACCACTCGCATATCACCTATGTCAGCTATCATTAAACCCTTCAAAGCCTTACTGACTACCTTAACTGGTAAGTCCGCGTTAACCACTACCGCTGCTGTGTTATCGTCATTGCGTAACACTTTGACGTTGGTTGTTGCCAGATACGGATCTGCAATCAACACTATATCCGCAGATTCTTCCTAATCGTTTGCACATTAACGAAATGCAGCATAACTATGATTCTGGTTATGTTGTAGCAACCTAACCATTATGGTCTAATCGTTCGCCTACGGGGACACATATAACTGCCCGTTGCGTGAAGGTTCTGTGACCTCGTACCGCAATCAAACACTTGACAGAGTTGGTACAAGCTTGCTTCTTGTGTCCACTCAAACCGCATTTCAGCACAGATTACTTCTGTCTGGTTCCCTACAATGGTAGCTCGTATGGCCTACCTTCCAACACTTATAGCATTTCTGCTCTTCCATAACCTCGCGGATATGGCATATCGACCAACCAACTTTCAGCTTTCCCAAATTCAGGAAACTTTGAAAGTCTGGCAGCGATACGTTGATCCGTGCCCACTGCGTACCGGCCGCGCGGCCTTTCTTCATTTGATACGATCTGTTTCTATCTCGATGTTGAGCTGTGCTTTGACAGACTCCGCAACCTCCTCTGGGGTGGCGTTCATCGAGATGCATGATCTCAATCATTTTAGAAGGAGCTAGCGTTCTCACTGACGCCTTGCCCTTCACCGCTTCCTTAACCTTTGGGGCAATTGCACTAGCAGAACTACCCTGCTTAAGTTCTAGCAACATGCCTCCATTCTGGGCCGTCGGACCTTAGAGATTGTCTCTCCAACCGATTTAAGAGCATCGGACTGCTTCATTTCCTTGAGCAACTTCGCCAGCTCCTCGGAAGTGCAGTCCGATATCAGCAGAAGCCTCAGGCCGCTTCCTGGGCTTATTCTGCTTCTTCTTGCTCTTCTTCTTCTTCCTCTTATTAATTCTACCCTCATTAATATTCGGTCCGTTTCTCGGACTTGGAACTCACCCTTCCCTAACAGGGGTCAACCTCGATGGTTGTTGTTGTTGTTGCAATCTTTGCAACCCACTTGAACCAGGCTGTTGGTCATCAGCCACTGGTCTTCTGCCTTTTCGCGTTTGCGGCCCGAATCCATCGTTACCGTCAAACGACGTTTGCGTTTGACGGTCGAGGACCTGCTGCATGCGATTTACGGCTCTGTACCTTCGAAATTCGGACATTACCTCATCGAGGAAGTCCATCATTACCGTAACTAGCGTAAAATGGGAAGACTCATCATCGAGTTTGCTTATCCCAAAACGCATCGCCTCCATTCGATCTTGAAGATCCATGAACGCTTGGTCGGATCTTTCTTGTCAACCCTTGGTCTTTTTGACCTTCTTAGTTTTCGTGTTACTCATTCTATTGGGCTCAAACTCAGGCCCGCTATCCGCGTCTGTTTATGCAGTCTCCTATTTGGTTCCGTGGGTGGCTATGAAACAGGAGCTCCACGCGAGGGTTGGCCCGCGCCCTTATGAGACGACGGGCTCAGTGCCGAACCGGAGCAAAGTGGGGCTGAACCCACCCACACCTGCATTTGCCATAGAGCGTATCGTATGGCGACAGTCTTGGAGCGCTACCTAAGACTTGCTAAGTTTTAATAGAGCGGTGACAGAATCCCCTTAGCCCTCCCCGTTTCAAGCAGGTTTCACCCTGCTTTGCTAAGAGTTCGGCGGGTTCATCCGCCAGCCGTGTACATCCTAATTATGCCATAAACCGTACCCTAGTCTAATCCGCGCAGGTATTATCCTCTCGAGTTCAGTATCCCCTTGACAGAATGTAGGGTGTGGCGACTTAACACCACACCCTCCTGCGACGTTGTCATGCTCAACGCCGTCTTCACCGCCACCGTTAGCTCGGGGCCTCGTCAACTTAATGACGGGCCCTACCCACACCAGCACCGCGTGGAGGTGGTGGTCGGACTTGCCGGGCATTTGGCTACCTTAAGAGAGTCATAGTTACTCCCGCCGTTTACCCGCGCTTGCTTGAATTTCTTCACGTTGACATTCAGAGCACTGGGCAGAAATCACATTGTGTCAACACCCACCCGGGGCCATCACAATGCTTTGTTTTAATTAGACAGTCGGATTCCTCAGCCGTGCCAGTTCTGAATTGGCTGTTTGCTGTGCGACCGCGGGCACGGGCCAGCCTACCTTGCGGCAGGTGG
>NW_024412126.1:0-70770 GCF_016920715.1 Anopheles arabiensis | reverse complement strand
AATGCGGAACTGACGGAGCAGAAGACGGCATGCATGCGGAGGAAAATGCACTTGTGAGGAGAGATTCGGAGGAGGAGCTCTGGTTTTCCGGCAGCAGTATGGTGTCTGTGGCCGCGTTCATTCGCCAGTTTGCGTATTTGTTGATATTTGGCACGCTTGGGCATTCCACATCGCGCGCTTCGATGATTGGCTGCGCAGCTAAACATTTTGCAACTGTACTTTGAGGACTGTTTACGTTCCAAGTGTCAGGTTCCGCGCAGACGCACAACGTGGAAAGATGGCAGTTACGGGTGCCATGTCCGAAACCTTGGCATCGCAGACATTGCGGACCTTGTGGCCGCCTCGGTAGGATTCCCACTGGTGATTACCGATTGGATCGTTCGTACAGCTTGGAGCTTGTTCATTGAACACGAGCCTCGTTTGAAGGGCAAGATAGAGCTGTTGATGGTAATTTGGTTGTTTCATCTCTTCTCTTGATGCGATGAACTTCCGTTACCTCTAGCTTATAGCTGATTTTAAGTTCATCTATGATATCATCTATTTCCATTAGTGGAGACCCCGAATGACATGAAGGGTCGATCCTCTTTCAAATCATGCGAAGAACTCAGCTTTTTGCTTTCGAGCATGTTGATTATTGTACGATGATCAGCAAGATTTTATAAAATCTTGGTTCCTATACCACTGAGTTGAAATTCTGCGTATAGTTTTCAGCTTGCAGCTCCGCGTAGGAGGCAAGAGACAGAGATTTAACCACAATAGGTGGTAATCTTGTATTGGTTGTGGTTTGCTTCGGGGAAGCAGATGTTGAGGCACCATCGTTGACGATGGGTTGAGCGTTTTGACGCGCTTTTGTCCTTTGCGATGAACCTCGAAGAATTCACCAGTATCCACACTGTTTACCACATTTATTTTGGAGCGTTTTGAATCTCTCGAACTCGCTGTTCGATCGCGATCGGTTTTGCTCATTCTCTTTTCCTCTGTTCTTCATTGCGCCAGGCCACATGGCACACACAATACTATCTCGAAGTTGCTATTGTAGGTGTTTGTCGCACGCGCGCAGCAACCGAAAAACGTCCGATCTGTTCGACAGCTCGTACGCAACCTGAAGCAAGACGGTACTTCAGTAAAGGTACCGTAAAGGTAAAACACCAACTTAAAAGCAAAATATTGTTTTCATGTTATGCTCACGATGACGATTTTAAATCAAATTGTCCGTACTAGCGAAACACGAGCTGAAACTGTAAAGTAGGAAAGAAAATATCGTTTAGAACAGGGTTCTCCAAACTATTGTTCGGACGCATGCGGCCCTCAGCCTTTAATGCGGCCCGCGATGACTGGGTGAAGGTTAAATTAAATAGCTTTCTTTTCTGACTAACCAATCAAAATTTATTTTTAATTCTGCGAGACGAAAATCAAGATTCAATAAAAGAAAGCTCCAGAAATTTTATGTATTTTACTTATTCGATATCCAAAACCCATTAAAACAAGATTTGAACTTCCACCCATTCCGGCTCACCTTTGATTAAAAGTGATTGCTCACCTGAATATTGCTCCTCCATCAACGAATGAATGCGCCTGTTCTACCAATAGCAAAATAAGCTTTCACACAAATGATCACGAATCCGTAACAAATCATGAGCAGAACGATCAAAACGATGCCGATCCAAAACTCACACAAATACGTGGCGCTAATGTCAACCCAGCAGGTTTGCCTCCACTATTTTCGACAAAATTATTCTTGCATATCTGAGCTTTCCGTGCCAAACACCCGAGGTCTACGGACAAAACTCGAGTTTCTTCAGTGCATCTGCTGTTCTTTTGATATCATCGCGATCACAGAAACCTGGCTCAAGGATGACATTGCTTCGTCTGCACTCTTCGATGACCGATATGATGTTTTTCGAATGGACCGTAACCTCAAATAGCCAGAAAACCCGAGGGGAGGGGTACTGATTGCGGCTAAAACCATGCATCGTCCTCAGTAATCACTGTTGCGAGCTCATCAACCGAAAGTATCTGGATCCGCATGCGTGTTGCCACTTCATTCGTAATAATCGGTACCGTTTACGTTCCACCGATTCTTAGTAATAATACCGAATATGTTGCTGCTTACTGTTCATCACTTATGGAAATTTCTGAGAAATATCCACAAGACTCGATCCTCGTGTTGGGAGATCAATCAACCAGGCATTTCTTGGCTATGTGATACTTACGGTTCTCTACATGTCAACATTCCGAGATCCCGTGTATCCCCAGCCTGCCCCCAACTGCTTGATACTCTCAGCTTTGTGGGACTATCTCAGGTCAATAATAATGTAAACAATCATGGGTCTTTACTTGATCTTATATTCGTGAGCCCGCGTATAATTGAGAATGGTATGAGAATTTTCCGTTCCATAGATTGTTTAACTGAGGAAGACCGATATCATCCGAGCTTGCTGGTCAATATTACACTTCCATCAACAACCCAGACTGCTACGAAGTCACTGGATCGAACAGCCTGAGACATCTCGATTTTAGAAAAGCTGATTTCCAAAAATGATTGACGCTTTTGCCAATACTGACTGGTCATTCCTTAATTCTGATAGCAATCCCACCTTATCAATCGATTCGGCAATCAACTCTTTCAAATCAAGGTTGGTCTAGTCCTTCACAAATGCTGCCCTACTTTACAAGAGCGCAGCTTCCGGTCCCCGTGGGGCAATAGAGAATTAAAAGACTTAAATCTGCAAAAATAGAGTTTACATTGTCTCGTAAAGTCTAATCTTCACTCCGACAGACTATTGTTTAACACTGTTAGTGGCAACTATAGAAGATTCAATAGGCATCTGTATAGAATCTATATCAACAAACTTCAACGAAGTATATCCACCGATCCGACTAAAATATTTGCTTTCGTTAACCGTAAGAGGAAAATGCAAAAATCCCGTCAGTAATGTCACTAGACACCGAGACAGCCTCAAGTGAACTTGAAATCAGTCAGCTTTGCCAAAAATTTAGTTCAGTTTTCGACCTTCAATCTTCGTCACCAATTAATATTGCAACTGCCCCAGCACACACCCGCGGATGTTCTAGATATGGCTATAAATGATATTGTCATCACAAATGAATCGGTAGAAAATGCAATCAAACAAATTAAACCATCATTTATCCGGGTCCGACGGGATTCCAGCAACAGTCTTACAGAAGTGCTCAACTTATCTTTCAGAACCACTGGTCCATCTGTTTGCTTTCTCTGCACAGTTCTACATATCCTACTATGTGGAAGACTTCGTGGATGACACCCGTTCATAAAAAGGTCCGACATGTTATATCTAATTATCGTGGCGTAACTTCCCTATGTGCATCAGCAAAAATACTCGAAATTCTTGTCCAGGAAGCGTTAGTCAGGGTGGCTTGAATTATATCAGTCCAAGCCAGCACGGATTTGTTCCCAAACGATCGGTGTCGACCAATCTCGTTCAATTCGTGTCTGAATGCCTTACGGCAATGGACGGCAAGTCACAGATTGATGCAATTTATACTGATTTCATGTCAGCATTTGATCGGATTAACCATGACATACTCCTTGCGAAACTGAGCCGGCTTGGCTTTCATAATAATCTAGTCATATGGTTAAAATCATATTTAAACCAAAGATCATACTGTGTTAAAATCAATAAGTGCTTGTCCAACGTGTTCGTTAGTTCGTCCGGTGTCCCACAGGAAGTAACATTGGCCCAGTATTTTTATCCTATTTATTAATGATGTTGTATTTGCGCTCCCAAATCAATGTTTGCTTATGTATGCGGACGATATCAAGATTTATGCGACCATTAGAAATGATTCGGACAGCTCGACACTCCAGCACAGCCTAGACGAATTTAGCAATTGGTGCTCTGCGAACTCGCTATCCTTGTGTGTCAATAAGTGTTGCGTGATTAGTTTTACTCGTAAAACTAGACCCTATCAAGCGAGACTATAATCTTGACTCGTGTATAATCCCACGTAACAAAGAAACTAAGGACCTCGGCACTATTTTGACTCATCACTTCCGTCAACAATATTCGTACGTCATCGACAAAGCATATCGGCAGCTTGGTTTTATTCATCGTCTGACATCTGATTTTAATTACCCTTTCTGTTTAAAACAACTGTTTGTCGCGTTAGTCCGGTCCGTACTTGAATTTAATGTTGTAACATGCGCCGCACACTAACAACTGGTCCACAACGAATTGAGCGAATTCAGAAAAAATCACAAAAATAGCTATAAGAACCTTAGGCTGGAAATAGACGAACCGAGATCTTCGCGGTACCGCGAAATTCGCGCCTTGTTTATAACAGTTGTAGAACAGTTGAGCTGTCAAATCTTCCGCGCCTCCAATCGCGCCTGCTGTTTCGCAGAGATACCCAACTTCGGTATTGCTGAGATTTTCGCGGTAGCGCGAACCGATTATTTTTACTGGCGGATTTGTGTGAAAACTCGTATCAAGAAATGAGTTTTGTATTTTATTTTGCACAAACTATGTGAAATAAATAATTTGATTCGCAAATTGATAGAAAAATATTTCTTCTTGGCACATTCAATCGTCACCAGATCTCGGATGGTTCCATACACGAACCGCGATTATCTCGGCTATTTGTCAGATTTTATAACATAATTGACAGCTCAAGTCATACGCGATTTTCGCGGTACCGCGATGATCTCGGTTTGTCTATTTCCAGCCTTACGGTGGAACATGGACCAGCCTCTAACCTATCAAACTAGACGGCTTCTTCTAGGATTGCAGTCCTTTGAGAGACGTAGGGAGGTAGCACCAGTTTTGCGAACGGTGACGTTCATCGACATAAAATTGTAAACATTCATTCGATTTGAAGCTCTCCATTTGACATTCCGTCATGTCATTTGACATGAAGACATTTTCAAGATCATTCATTTGACATTCCCTGTATGAAAACTGTGTCATTTGATTCATGTCAAACTACAACAGAGCGTGCGGTGCAAAGGCTTTCGTTTCACTAGTTTTTGCTATTTCACTAGAATCCCCATATTCAGCGACGATACACTTCATAATCCTCCGATCGTATCGATTTGTGTTGTTCAAAAATGTCAAATGACATTCAGACTACATTGTTTACATTTCATGTCATTGCATCAGCCCTGACGGTAGCGACACGAATGAATTTCGTTTAATGACAGTCGTGTCGTGGAAGCATTGAATGTCATCAGCCAAAAATTATTTTGACCGGCTGTTTACGGTGACTGTCATGAAAAATGTCAACAGTTAACAACACCCAAATAGCCAGCTCGTACTTTATAGCTGATTTAGGGCTGTTTAACGAAAAATCGTTCCGATGTCGTACTTTGTGGCTGATTAAGAAATAAACGGTACTTTGCGGAACTATGGAGCTTTTAACAGGCACATGGTACTCTTTGGAACTTTGCGGCTGATTAACACTATGTGTAGGGTTCATGATGGAACTTTAAGGCTTGTTAAGAACGTGTACCGAACTTGGTGGAACTTCATAGCTTTTTAATGCATGACATCGGTACAAGGTGGGTCTTGTCAAAGTGTCAAAGACAGACGCCGCCAATCATCTCATTGCTGCTGTACAAGTTAGATTAGTTCTTTGAAGAAGGGATTATGAAGGAATTGTGATTGTACAGTAAATTGTGATACGTTTCGTGTAATTTATGAATATTAAGGATTGAAAAATATACACATGTACACAAACAAAACAAATCCTGTTGTTTATTTCATCGATGACGCTTGCTTGAAAATAAAACACAAAGCAAAATAATCCCCGGCACCGTAGCTTAAGGAAGCTGCTTAGGCGCTATTTAGAAGGACCACCTGGAACTTTGATGCTGTTTATCTACTGCAAAAGGCGAATTAGAGCAGCGATCTTTAGCGTGCCAAAATGAGCTGCTTAAGCAATTCTGGTCATTTGGGCACTGGGTAGCACAAGTAGTTTTTGTAGAATTAATAAAAGGCGAAATTGATCCCGAGCTTCTTCTTAAAATAAATTTCCCTGACCACGCACTTCGTCCTCGAAATTTTCTGATCAAAATAGACCGGGCCCGTACTTCCAGAGGAGCTCATGATCCAATTATTTCAATGTGTAAAGCTTTCAATAAGTTCTACTGCTTTTTGACATCAACATTACAGTTGCCACGTTTAAATGTTCATGTCTGTTTTCAAATATATAGCAAGTAAGGTTATTTTAAGTATTACTTTATTTTAATTTTGCAAAGCCCCTGCGCGCGCCACGCAATTATCTTCAATAAATAAAGGTAGCGCCAAAATGGTCCTCAACATAGTTGATTGTGAAGCAATGCGGCCCGCGAACTGAAAAGTTTGGAGACCCTGGTTTAGAACCATCGTTCTTGTCAATAAAACACAAACGTAACTAGCTTAGCGAAAACGATAACTTTCCGACCTTTAACCATCATCAACTATCCATCATCTATCGACTTCTCATTTAAGGAGTTTACTTATGTCCTCCTACCCAAGGTGAGCCCTCTAAACTCCAACGTTCTAAAGGTTTTATGATCGCCAAGACCAGGTATGTCAAACTGGCGGGCCCGCGCATGCGACCCACGAGGATAATGAATGCGGCCCGCGAGAATATTTTGAGAAGTGCTGTAAGCACTGCAAGTCAAACATCTGTTCTTACTATTTGCGTCGGATAAAATTATAGTAATTTAACAAAATTATTCATAAACAACGGGTTCTTGTTATAAGAAATGAATATACCACCAGAACATTTGGGACTTGGAAATTAGCAAAAATAATGTTTAAACACGATTTAGATTTATAGATTTCCCTACCTCAGTGAAAAGTAGGGTTGAGCGATATTTTCTAACAAAACTGCCGTGTGAGAACGCGACAAATGAAAAATATCCTATTTCAATAATAATTAATTTCAATAATTTCAATAATAAGGATAAAATAAATAGCAAGTGACTTGAAAAGTATATTAAACATTTTTTAAAAGAGCACAATGAAAACTAACATCACACATTTTTAAATAAGGAACGATTCCAGATTTGAAGCAAGGAGTACAAAAAGTCAATTTGTTTCTTCTTCATCTTCTTCATTAGCACAACAATTGTTGTCGGTCAAGGCCTGCCTGTACCCACTAGTGAAGTGAGCTTGGCTTTCAGTGACTTATTGTTACCATATCAGGATAGTAAGTCCTACGTATGAGAGCACGGTCCATTCGGGGCTTGAACCTATGAGGGGCATGTTGTTAAGTCGTGCAAGTTGACGACTGTACCACCAGGCCGGCCCAAAATTCAATTAGTTTAACAATGAAGATATATGTGTAGATGTCCCATGTCATTATTAAATGTGTAACTGCAGTTGTCATCACGATCTTTATGATGCTGATACGATTTTTCTTTATATACTATAATTAAAATTAGAACAAATATAAGAAATATTCAACATAGGTTTGAGACACGCGCGCGTACAAGTGGATATTCGGGATCTATTTGGGAGAATTAACGGTTTGCACACGGACTGGGAGGTCACAACAGGATTCACTCATTGATGATTGTTAGTGGCAAATTCCACATACAATACATTAGGTTCACCTGCTTCGGAAGGTAGTGCCCTAGAGCCAATCATTGGCACTAGTGGAACTGGTCATATGCATGTTGCAGTTGTGTTCTGATAAGTAGTGCGCCGAATCCATTAGTTGGTTCTTGGCGAGGTTCGTAAGGGATACATTAGATTCTCCTGCTTCGGAAGGTAGTGCCCTGGAGCCAGCCGTTGGTGCCAGAGACCCTGGAGTCAGCGGTTGGCACTAGTGGAACTGGCCATATGCATGTCGCAGTTGTGTCCTGAAGTGGTGCGCCGGATCCATTTATTGGTTGTTGGCGGGCTATGTAAAGGATGCTAGGGAATACCATTTTTCTTGATGAAACTATGTTGGTCATCTTGGGTGTGTGTATGACTCGGACAGTTCCTCTGAGAGTTTTCCAATGCCACCACTTGCTGGTACAAAATATTTTAATATACCTATCAGAGTAATATTATCGTAAAGATACTTCCGTCCTTCTCAAACCTATGTTGGGGAAAGAGGTGGGACTCATCATCATCAACAATAATGATTTTACAGTATTTTATTTCAATATTAAGGTAAGTTTTTTATTCTCAACTTTGCGGCCCGCGAATCACTGAAAATCTGTACTTGCGGCCCTCTGATGAAATGAGTTTGACACAGCTGGCCTAGACGATCAAGTGTCGAAAGTCCGCTTCGAAACAGTATCCACAGTACCCAAAATTTGAACATACCCAAAGCCTTTAACATACAAAGCCTTTCTGATATTACTGATTGTTTAGTCATTGATATCGATTAAAAATTGGCAAAAAAAAGTATTGAAATTGAGGTTTTTATTGATGCGCAGGGTGGCAGTCCATCCTGATCATGTTCATCTCTGTTTTTTATAGAGTTTAATACAGATGTGAACTGTATTTTGTCGAAACAAGTTTGTTGATTTGATATGCACTCACGGCTAACACGAAATTTCAGCAAAGTGGTGTGAAGATTTTTCTCAACCAAAACGTTAATCCCGCAAGCCGAATACGCACCTAAAATTTTATCGGGGTGCCTGTAAGCGGTTACTAAATCAAATTTTTGTTCATCACGAGCAAGCGGACATCGCATTATGTTTTCTTTTGAGGCTCAGGCATGTCGTTTTGACAGAATAAATAGCTGCATTTTCAGTAATTTGTTTTACTGATATTCAGTGAAACAACAAAACCATGTATTACTCAATAGCTTTCAGTAAAAAATGTAACTGCAGCAAACTTAGAAAATTTGCAGTGTATTATTCGTACACCATTTCATCCCTCCCCTCCGTCGATGGATTTGGTGAAGGGGCCCCGTCTACCATAACGCCTAGGGCTTCGGAGAGTCTTGACCCGCCACTGGTGTACGCGTCCGCGTGTACACTATCCCTACACTCTATCAGCACGAGATTTTCTTCACACCATATCTCTGACATGGAGCGTCGGCGTACCGATTGAACCATCGCGACTTTGATTAGTGCGCGCGGTTAAAACGACCTTTTGTATTGTGTTGTAGCGTGCGCGCCAAAATTTTAAGAGTGCGCGGAGAGTGAATGTGGTTTTGGGGGTAGGGGAATGAGATACAGAGACAAATTTCGCTGCACATTAACACATACATTCTCACTGTACGGGTTGAACTGCGAATGCTCAGTTTTGAGAGAATATACTCGAGCGCTCGCGCATGAGTGCAAGCAAGCGCGGTATAGAGGATTGAGGGAGACACAAGATTATTTTGCTCCAAGCTTTCTACTTTTGTCCCGTTGAGGGGCTGTCTGCACACGCATGTTTTCCCGCAAATGCAATACCCTAAATTTGCCCCAAATCATGCTCCGCCGAATACACTGCTTCAGACCTTTACTGTACACGGATATAATAGGAACTTTGAGCGTCCAGTATGAGCGATAGCTTGAATGTAGAGTGTAGCGTGCTTTCTATGGCCAACAGCAGAGTAGCAATTCCATTCGAAGCCACTGCGATTGCAATTTTCGATTAAATGCAAGAATAGTTTCGAGCATAAACGGATTTCCGATGCCACCAGGTCAATCAAGGAAAAACCTGTCCATTGTGTGTCCTCTCCACTGGATTGTTCTGTCAAATCGTAGCTGTCCACTGCTGCGGCAATATCATCGCACACCGTTCATTGTTCGTTGTTCAATCGGTTCACGTTTACTAATATGTTGTACAACTCATCGATAGCATAAGAGTATTCCGCATCTACCAGGGAAAATATGTCGGCTGCGGATAAGACGCATTTTAGAAAGTCTGGCAATATCTGCACAAAGTCGTCTAAATGCAGCATGGTCGGAAATATCGTTAGCGCCTTCCGCGGCGTCATTTCGCACAGATACTAATCAATGATTCGCAGCGCTTTGAGGTTCTCGAAAGCTCGCAGTATCTGATTCTGTTCGGAGTCTTCGATGGTGTACTGATCTTGATTTTGCGAGTGTAAATCTTCACAAAAGTGGTTCACGTTTGCGTTCTACAATAAGAAAGGATAATGCGACATTTCCTCCACCAATATAAGGGCAAATAGGTGACGCAGATGATTGAACATTTGAAATGAGATTGCTGCCTGTAGAGTCCTGGATATTTTGGTGTCGTCCTGCAGCAATCCAGACATCAACAGTACACCATGAGACCAATAACGATCAGCCAATCAGTCTGGCGGTGGCCCGCGATCCACTGGTTACCCGTACCAATATACCACGGAAGCTGCGGCAATTAATTTTAAGCTTAACTGTACTTTTGAATCTTTATGCTGTTTAGATCACTTCATAAATATTACACAATTTCACATACGTGAGGGCGATATTCTGTCTGTTCGTTTGACGAAAACATCTTTGTCGTCTTTCGTCCAACGCCTACATCGATGAATGTCGGTGCCAAGAGTGCAAGAAATGTCAGAGTGCAAGATGTCTCCACGATCTTTCCTATGGATAATCACCTGCTCTATGCGGACGACACCAAAATCTTTCGGCAAATCCTGGGACCAGACGACCATCGCATACTCCAGGCTTCACTAGAAGAATTCTATAACTGGTGCACGCGAAACTCCTTAACCATTTGTGTTGATAAGTGTGTTACCATCACCATCAGCCGTTCTCGCTCTCCAGTGCATTTCGACTTCACGCTAAACGGGCAAACTTTGCAGAGAGTCGATTGTGTCAAGGACTTGGGTGTTTTCGTCGATGCGAGACTCACGTTTGAGCAACACCTAGATCACGTTGTGACAAGATGCAGTCAATTGTTAGGTTTAGTCGTTAACATGACTCGCGAGCTCTCTGACCCAATCTGCACCAAAACTCTTTATTGTGCTCTTATTCGATCAGTGCTGGAGTATGGCAGCGTAGTGTGGTGGCCCTCTGCTCGGGGGTTGCGCGCTTGGAGTCCATCCAGAGTAGGGCTACCCGTTTCGCGCTCCGTTCGTGGGGCAGCAACAACGACTACAAAACAAGGTGTTTGTTGCTCGGGTTACCCCAACTCGACGACCGAATACGAAATGCTAGGCTGGCTTTTATCGTTGGGCTTCTCAATGATAGCATCGATTGTCCGGTTTTGCTCTCGTCGATACTGCTGTTCGTGCCTGCAAGAACTCTCCGCCCTCGGGCGATGCTGGCCATCCCAGAGACAAGGACCGCCTTCGCCTCCCGAGACCCGTTTTTGCGTATATGTCTTGCTCTGAATGCGGAATCTGATGCGTATGAGCCCGGCATGACGATGGCAAATGTGTTGAGTCGCATTAATTTACTTCGCGCCTCTCGCCAGAATCTTTAGCGTCCTTGTAATTGTTATTGTTGTTATTATTGTGTTATTGTAAAGCGTGTGACTATTTATGTTATATTCCTATTGTACCCTTACATATATCGAGAGGGCTTATGAGGTCCGTCGATCATTTAATAAATATACAAATATACAATGCAAGTCTTGTAATGCTTTAAAATGCGACCAATTCAAAGGACTTACAACTATGCTAAGTTATCGTTCGCGTTGCCTTCTGCTTGGCCTACAGACGCTCAACACCGTTTTAAGGTCAACCAATGTGTATTTATTGCTAAAATATTTTAACAAAGGAAATAGACTTTGTTTTTAGAAGAGGCAACTTCTACGTGCCTTTGGGACCTCTTCGATCTCGTAACTTGCTTGTTGATGAGAACAGGCGTACCTTATATCGATACAACGAACCGTCACTAGCTATGACAAGGCAATTCAATACATGGTCCCATCACTTTGATTTTAATGTAACGACCAACGCATTTAAAGAGAATAATTTATCAATTCCAATTTTGGCGACACCGGATTTAGGCAGATGATAGGGGAATAAGTTAGGGATTATGTGTAAAATAGCTTAATAAAAAATACATTATTAATAAATAAATAAATAAATTAATTAATCAATTAATTAATTAATTAAAAAAGTTTAGGAGCCAAGAAGTCCGTTTGACACCAAATAACCAAGGTCATTAGCGAAACCAACAACGTTGATAGCACTGTTACCCCAAACAACAACAAGACGAATTTTGGTCATAAATGACAATTAATTTTACATCTGTCTGTACATCGTTACATCGCTGTCGGTTAAGGCCTGCCTGTACCACTTGTGAGGTTGGCTTTCAGTGACTTTTGGATTGCCCCCATAGCAGTACAGTCAGTCCCAAGGACTGTGTAGGAACGAGGTCAAGTATTAGCCAAATTCTGTTTGGCCATTTTGGATGCCTTTTGACAGCAGAAAGCCCTGGAAAACTCATCAAACCCTAAACCCGTTATTTGGGCCCTTCACTATTCTAGTCAGTGTTTTGTATGGAGTTTGACAGTTGGAGGCTGAAATCATGTAAACACTCCATACAGATTATTCTAGCCTCACTGGAAGAATTGGATTTGGGTACCTACTCAAAAAATGGCAAAACAAGGTGGTTTACATACCTCTCAAGGTGGATTCAAGAGATCTGGTAATGGAATCTAGAATCGAAGTGTATGTAGTCCAGGTGGTCCCATAGCATGTTTTTTTATAACCAAATTTAAATATCACTTTTGGACAGAAAGGGTAAAAACGTTTGTTCAAACAAGCTTTTGAAGGCTTGACGAATACACAAAACACTCTAAAAATCTTCATTCAGAAACAGAAGCGATAAAAATCAGCCTTTTAAATTCATGCACCTAGGGATAAGCTCACCTGTATATATACCCACTTAGATACTTTCTTACTTATCCAGCACTACAACCGTTTTACAGTCTTGGCCTGCTTCACGATTATCCGAAACCACTCACGGTCTCACGCCTTCGTCTGCCAGTCCGTTATCCCGGCCTTAATGGCGGACGCCTCCAAGCCATCCTGCCAACTCAATTTGGGCCTACCACGCCCCCTGTCCTTGTGGACGGCCTAAAAAGACTTTACGGGCTGGGTCGTCCGTTTCCATGCGCACAACATGGCCAGCCAACCGGAGCCTGGCGAGCTTAATACGCTGTACGACAGTGAGGTCGCCGTACATCTCGTATAGCTCATCATTATAGCGGCTCCTCCATTGTCCTTCCACACATACGGGGCCAAGTATCCTTCTGAGCATCTTCCTCTCGAACGCGGCTAAGAGGGTTTCGTCAGATTTGGACAGTGTCCATGTCTCAGAGGCGTATGGGAGTACCGGAACTAAATAGGTACTATATAGTCCCAGCTTCGTCCGTCGCGACAGGTTCTTTGAGGTGAACTGATTTTTCAGGCTGTAGAATGACCGGTTGGCAGCCAGCATCTTTGCGCGCATCATAGCTTCCATGCTATTGTCGTTACTGACCTTTGACCCCAAATAGGTTAATTGAGGGACGACTTCAAAAGTGCGTTCACCTAGCTGTACGTCACGCCTACGTAGATTCTGATTATTTATTGGTAGACCCGCTGATGTTGCCACCATCAGTTTGGTCTTTGCCTGGTTTATCTGCAAACCGAGGTTCTCTGCCACCTGCTCGATCCCTTGGTAGGCTTCTGCTTCATAGGAGAGCCGCAGACCAATGATGTCTATATTATCAGCGTATACCAGGATCTGGGTTGACTTATAGAAGATGATTCCCGTAGTCTCTACCCTCGAGCCGCGGATGGACCTCTCTAGCGCCAGGATGAATAGGAAACATGCAAGCCCGTCTCCCTGGCGCAGACCTTTGATGATAGCAAAGGTCCTGAGAGTTTTCCATCCACCCTCACCTGGCAAGTGACGTTGGTCATAGTTATTCTAACTAGCCTTATCAGTTTGGCCGGGATTCCAAAAGAGCTCATAGCGTCATACTGTTTTACCTTGGCTATGCTATCATATGCGGCTTTGAAGTCAATGAAGAGATGGTATGTGTCGTTTCTGTATTCAGCCATCTTCTCCAAGATCTACTGCATAGTGAATATCTGATCAGTGGTTGATTTTCAGTTTCGGAATCCTCTTTGATAGTTTCCCACTATCTCTTCGACGTGCGGGACAAGACGATCCTGAAGGATCAGGGAGAATATTTTATTCCAAATGAAACATTTAATAACCAATTTACAAATTTCTAGTGAGCACCAGACCAATTTATCATGAAAATCATAATTAAAATTTGAATCGAAAAGGGCTCTTAGATATCAAACTGCCTGTAACGAACTTTTGGCTACTTATCAAATTATCATATATTACTTTACATCGTTCCTACATAGTCTTTGGACAGTTGTACGTATGGCGGCATAGTCTATTTGAGGCTTGAAACCATGACGGGCATTTTTTGAGGTCGTACGAGTCGACGAGTGTACCAAAAGACCAGCTGATGTTTTATCGATCTGTCTATATATAATATATTATTTGTCAGATATATTGTTTGTTTTTGTTTGTTTGTTAGTTAGTTAGTTTGTTTGTTTGTTTGTTTTTTTGTTTGTATGGTAAAATGTATGGTGTATGGTAGCAATCCAATTTCGGGAAAAGTTGACAGACTAGGACCTTGAGGTAAGTAAATGTTTTTACACACATTTTATTTAAATATTTGTAAACCATTTTTTTGATTAAATAAAACATAAAATGACAATTGAAGGGAACAAATGATTTTATAAACTTCCTATTTTATTTTGCGCAAGCCAGACGAACATGCAGATTGCTATGAAAAACTAAACTATAGGCTGAATAAATGAAAACCATAGACTGAGATTGTACGCGACGAAAAATATAATTATTGTGAAGCAACTATAATGAGCTTCATCTTCCAACAACTTATTCTCAGTTTGTTCTTAATACCCTATTCTCTATACATGACCATTAATGTTATGCGTTACACTAAAACGCAGGCATACTCAAAGCCTATTTGTGATAGAATGAATAATAACTCACTGTATCCTGTTGCTGTTGTGCTTGCTGTTGTTGCTGAATGTGGGATGATTGTGGAGATTGGTTTGATTTTATGTAACTAGAGGAATTAGCTCCAGAATGTTGAGAAGCATTGTTTGGCGCTCCTCGATATTGTTGTTGTCCCAATGTTGGATTAGTAGCAGCTAAAAGCGGCGAATTTAAAATTGGGAAGAGTAGTTGGGCATCTGTTGCTGAGGTGGCGGAGGTTGGGAAGTGTTTGAAGGATTTTGCCCACCATGACCACCAAACATGTTAGACGCAGCTACTGCTGCTGGTGGTATACCGTACGCACTCTGCGTTGCAGCACCTGTAGCACTTGCTGCGCCGAAAAAGCGTTTTGTCCCCACCCGAATTTGAATAGTAGTTAGCTGCCGTGTTTTGCAATGGAGCAGGCGGAAACATGTTAAGATACTGCTGTCCAAACGGTGGTTGATTAACCGATCCACCGCCATTAGGTTTAGGTTGTCCAATAGCACCTATCTGTTGCGTGGAAGTTTTTACTGATGAGGACATTAACGAAGTATTATTTGATGATATCAGCATGGTATTTGGGTTTCCCATTTGAGTTGTTTGGTTGTACGGAGATTGGACTGAACCCATGCGAAACTGAGATGAAAGGCTTTGGAACATCTCAGGTGTAGGTCCCGTTTGCATATTTGTCGCGGTCGGAGTCATATATGTATTATATGGCCCTCCAGTTGTACCTGATGTTCCATAGTGTCCAGGAAACTGTGAAAATTGTGAACGACCACTTGGTTCGATTTGGAATGCGTTGTATAATCCACCTTGAGAATTCATGGCGGCAGCAGCAGCAGCTGAATTATATAACACAGCAGGAGGTGATGGAACAGCAGATACGCCGTACTGTGCCGGGTAGAACGGTTGTGGAGCAGAAGGAATTGATCCGCTTTGCATTTGTGGGGGTGACAAACCCATACTATTAGATTGATGCATACCACCAGCACTGCTTTGTTGCGTGGGTTTAACCTTGCACACATTAACATTATTCGCAGCGACTGCCGCTGCCAATACATCTGCCACTGGGTGTTTGTTCAGACCCATAGTAACGGCCACTGCAGCTTGATGCTGTTGAACATTAACAGAGGAAACATGTTGTGTCTGTTGTGTCTGTTGCTGATGTTGTAATTGTAGTGTTTGCTGATGATGTGTTTGCTGCAATTGTTGCGGAAGTTGTTGCGCAGGATGCTGTTGCAACTGCTGTTGAATTTGTGATTGTTTATGAGGTTGGTGCTGCTGATGCGAATGTGAATGTTGTGACTGAGACTGTGAAAGTTGTTGGGGTATTTGTTGCGACAGCTGTTGCGATTGCTGTTGCGGTGAGTGCTGCACCTTTAATTGTGATTGAGAAGTTTGTGCTTGTGATTGTGGCAGCGATTGCGAAGGCGGTTGCGTCGGAGGATGCGATTGTGATTGCGACTGCGTTTGTGGTTTATGCTGCTGTTGCGATTGTTGATGCATTTGTTGCAATTGTTGAATGTGTTGACTTTGCTCCTTATGTTGTTGCTGCTGACGTTGAAGTTGTTGCGAATGATGTTGCAATGAGTGTTGTGATGAATGCTGTAATTGTTTCTGTGGCTGTTGCGTATGTTGTTGCGTAGTCGATTGAGCTGATTCTTGCATATTGTGTGCCTGTCGTTGATGATGTAGATCTTGCTGTTGGTGGGGATGTTGCTGTTGCAGTTGATGTGTCTGTTGATGAACCTTTGTCGGCTGTTGTTGAGAGTGATGATGACTCAGACCATATCCCTGATTAGAAGGGTCATTACATTCGTTGTTGAGAGTAATTCCAGTATTAATGTCGCATCCATTGTTCGATCCCGTGGGATTGGGAATATTGCAAACATTATTGGAGCTATTAAAATGTTCCACTAAGGAATCTGATTCTGATCCAAATGCTGCTCCATAAGAAGAATGGGTACCATGCGCTGGGAGAGTGATGACCAGCAGTTCCAGCATGGGAATGTTGATACTGTGGTTGATGGGATGTATGTTGTGTCCTTACGAAATTTGATTTTAAATGAACATTATTTCCACTAGGAACATTTCCACTACCACTAACTGAATGTTCATTTGCCATATTGACGTTGCATGTAGCACTACCTCCGCCGCCACTATTTACTGTTCCCGATCCTGTTTGTTCTGGTACAGTGGGCATTTCCCAAACTTTCTTTACACTTGCTATTTTCATGTTCAAATCGGCTGTCGAAGGAGAAATTATATTTTGTACTGACGCAGACACTCTTCCATGACCGTTACCTCCGTCGACTTCTATTGATTTTGATAAACACAATCCAGCCGATACTGTAGATTGTTGCTTAATACCTTTGTCACCTTCAATTAAATGGCTAATATCAGTCTCAAAGGCAAATGGTTTTACTTCCTTATAATCGGTCTCACTTTTTTGAAACGGAATTCCTTGCAGGGTACTTGTGATAATAGTGGACGACTGTTGTTTTGTAACACCTGCAGAAAGCACTGTTCTTTGAGAATTACCAACGATGCTATGTTGCGAACTTCCTTCACTTGATGTCGTTACTGGTATCGAAGTTGTTGGACGATGTGCTGACGTATTAGATGTCAAAGATTGTGGTGACTTCATTATTGAACCAACTGCATTAGAAGCACCAGTAATAACTTTCTCATTCATTAAACCTGATTTTACTTTTGAATCAACATTTATGACACTATTGCCACTTTGTTGACGTTTCAGATTCGTTATGGAAGCGTCTACACCCGTTCCGCCGCAATCACCCACTGTGTTTGTGTTGTTTACACTCAACGCGGATACGGCTGATTTGAAGTTCGTGTTGTCGAATATCATCGTGGTGTTAACTGGAGCATTATTGCCATCAAGATGATGCTTATCATTGTCAGTGTTGGAGCTAACTGTGGAAGAAGCATTCAGTTTTTCTGTTACACCTTGTTGTGTTAAGTGACGCTGATCTGTTACACACTTTATGTCTCCTTCTACTGATAATGTTGAAGAACGTGTTCCTGATGTTCCTGACGGCATGGAGTCATTGTCGTTGTTACTGTTTGATGTTGTGATTAATTGATTAGAATTTGATGTATTCACTGAAACTAATGAATCGCTGCTCGCTTCAGTGGTAGATGATTTACCCTCCTTGGCTTTGTGATACAGATTGCTGCTGGCGCAATGTAATTACATTGATGGAACCGCCTCTAAAATTTCCAACAATAGCCTTTCCTCGCACATTACTGTCCATAGAGTTATTTAATTTACCAACAGATCCTGATATGGTGGATAAATTTGTTGACTGTTGTTGTAAAGTTGTAGTACTACCATTTTTTGTTGTATTTGTCTTGGTATCGTCTACCAATGACGCAGCCGTGGACTTATTAGAATCGCATTCATCACTAGTTTGTTTCATCACTGCCAAACAATGATCTGTGGAATTTGATCTACCATCCGATTTGTGACTATCCTCTCGAGAATGAGATTCGTCATTACGAATATCTATTGCACTATGTTCCCTCTCTAGGATCTTCGAAATAGGATTTTCTTTTTCAAGTGATAAAACATCATCCGACGTATTATAAGCATCACACAAAGACAATGGTCTTTTGTTATGTTGAACTGTGCGATCGTCCCGTATAGGAGATATTACAGAAGTAACAGTGCTGTTCGAATGGTCTACAACAGAATGTTTTGTTTGTCTATCATCGTCATCAACTGTACTGGAACTAAATGGGTTTTGAATTAGTGCATCCATATCCGTCAACTTTTTGCTGATGGCTACACTTTCCTCGATAGATGTAATAGAGCCAGAGAAGTTGTTTCTGGCGATTATTTGCACTCGAAGGATTAACAACAGAAACAATAGAGCCAATATTCCCCTCCTCGGCCTCGTCGTGATGGTTCACCACGTGGTACGAATCCTTCCTTTGCACCCCAAAATAGTCGAATCCGCATTAGCTGCACTATGTATTCCAACAGTAACAGACATTGAATGGTTATATATCTTTTGATGTACATGATGTTTTGTTTGTTCGTCAAAACTCTTCCGAATATTCAGATTCGCTCCAGCAATCTTGATGGTAACCACGACCAGCTCCACCAGTTCTACTGCCACCACGAGGTCTATTCCAATTCAAAGAACCGCCTCTACTGGACATGCATCCCGTCCCATCTGCTCGATGGAATCCAACACCGTAGCCCGCCACCACGAACGCCACTGCGAGAATCATGCCTTCGACTATCGCGAGAATGTTGGGTTGTTGTTGCATCTTTCTTTTTTAAGCTATTTTGATGTGGTTGATGCGATATCGTCGTAGAAGTTATTTGTTTGTTATCATCTGTGTAGCCTAGCGATCTTGAAAGATGTGAAGTCTCATGTGTTGTATCTTTGGGGCATTCTAATTGATTTAATTCAACATTTTCTTTTTCATTCGTTTCTCCTATTCCAAAACAAGCATATCCATCCGACCTAGACAATAGGCTTGCTTTATCCATTGCGCCAGGGAAGAGTCCTCAGGGTCTAGTGACGTATTCGAACTACCAACGCTATTAT
This sequence comes from Anopheles arabiensis, assembly GCF_016920715.1. NCBI lineage: Eukaryota > Metazoa > Arthropoda > Insecta > Diptera > Culicidae > Anopheles > Anopheles arabiensis. Next base: position 51,315 of record NW_024412126.1, on the reverse strand, counting down.
CTTCTATTGTTGCACTGTCAAATGACAGATGCTCACATCTGTGAATCTCTTCATCATTTTGATTTGACTCACAATCAACGGTTTTCTTAATACGTTGCTTAAATGACATTTTTCATCTTTTATTGAATCGGATGATGATTGGGGCGTTGTTTCTTTCACCCGGTGTAATATCTGTTTAGGCAAGTCACAATCAGAACGGGGCGTTTCGCGGTGAACATCACTGCCACTAAAAGAAGCAGAGGATGACGCAGACGATTCTTTTTGATCTTCCATATCCCATGATTTCTCACGCACATAATTTCCAGATACTTTAGTATTGCTTCCGACATTTCGAATAACCGGTTTATGGTGTGGTTGGCTTGTATGATGATTATCATCACTTGAAACACTTGTTTTACGATTAGACGATTCTGATAAGTTACGGTCTAATTGCGGCGTTACACAACCAATGTTTTGCTTGCTGTTGACATAACTATTCAATTCTTGGGTACCACCAGTAGCATTATTAAAACGATTGCCGTCTTCAAATGATTCTTTTGTTTTTATTACCTCGCGTTGATTATGTTCAACTGCATCATAATGATGCCTCTGGCGTTCATCACGATCCCGTATAGAAACTGCTGTTCGACGTGATGAACTTGTCATTGCGTTACAAATTTTTCCGTATGTCTGTTGATTATGAATAAACCGTGGATCATACTGTTGGGCAAAGGGAATTCCACTTTTTATCTCACCAACAGAATTGCTACCACAAGGACCAGTGTTTCCGATTCGAGGTGAAACAAGACCAACACTATTATTATTACTCGTCAACAAATTTGCACCGGAAGTGTTTCGCTCCAGTTTGCGCCTTTGAAACCTTGGGGCAAATTTGATTGAAATGTCTTTGAGAATCCTGGCATGTCCCAATTACTGCTAGTACTGCCACTGATGTTTCCCGTCTCGCGATCATGTCGTGAACCGGTGCCAAATTCATAACGTGCATCTTTCAAATTAGTTCGTTCGCCACTTTTACCACGAATTTTAACGGATATTACACGTTCGTTGTTATGTTCCGATACAGGTTCAAAAACTTTTTCCTCTTCCAGTTTGTTTCCTAACGTTGTAGAGATATTGATAGTCGAGGCAATATTACCACTTTTGCTAATATCATTATTGCCTGCTTTTGCATCTATTGATTCCTCTGTTTTTTTCTGCTAAGCTTTTCTTCCAGTTCCTGTAACTTTCTAGCGGCAGCCAGTTTACGTTCAATATCACGTTTAAGGTCCTCTTCCTGGCGTTGTTTTAAGCGCTCTTTTGCTTCTGCTGCATCCAATCCCCTGCCGTCATGTTTACATTGATTGCACTGCCTTCTCCAACTAAACTACGCACACCGCTGCTACAATTTATTTGCATAGAGTCTTGATTTGGATCTCTTTCTCTATGCGCTACACTTACATCCAGAGTACGATCAGATTTATCAAATATTTCATGTTCTTGCTGCTCCTTTTCTGCTTTAACTGATATTATATTTATATCTGTAGCCATATCCTTTACTTTCATAGCAGTTGGTACTTGATTTAACTCTGATTCATCATCAGAAAATTCTAATTTTTGATTATAATCAAATTCAGAATCTTTAGCCCATCCTTCGTCCTTTGCAATTGCTTCTAATCTTTGCAATTCTTCATCTCGTATGATAGGTCGCACTACAACTTCTTGCTCTGCTAAAACACTTGATCCATATGGTGGATGTGAATTGCGATTTTCATCATTGAATCCGCTCGGGCTACCAACTTCACCTGAACCAATCACATTCCCTCCATTACTACGCAAATTACCGATAGTATTATTATAATTACCAACACCACCACCTGAAGTTCCACGGTTGGCATAACGCGGAAGATGATTGGAACCCCTCGTCGATTTGCATTCTGATAACTATTATCATAGGCGATTCCACCAGTTTTGTCATTACCTCCTTCACTCGATGTATTGTTGCTCCCACCATTTCCCCTAACAACACGCCCGCTTCTGGTTGAAGGAATTGAAGAATAAGAGTTTCCTCCACCAATACGGTTATTTAGTTGTTGTTGCTGCGAATGAGTCGATAAGCTTGAAGATTGTGTCTTCGAAAACTGACTGGATATTATAGTTACATTTGTTCCGGTATTCACCGCAACGTTGCTAATCTTTTCTCCATTATTGTTGGATTTATGGCTGCTGCTGCTGCAGTTGTTGCCACCATTGCTGTTCATTTTTCTGTTGTCCGTATTGTAATTGGTGGTCACATTATGGGCAGTACTGCTGTTTTGGAATCGTTGCACATTCCTGGTATCGTAGAAAAAATTGAAGTTTGTGAAGGTATTGGCGACAAGGAGCCTCCTTCGTTTTCGTTTCCTAACAAAACGCTTTCGCTCCCTCGTTGCATAAAGGGTGGCAAAGAGCTCTGAACTGGGGGCAGAGGAGACGATTGAGACGATCCCGCTGTGACCTGACAACTGTTCAAACCACCTAGGAAGTTTCCACCACCATCTAAATCCTCCGTTGCAATACTGGTTCCTTGGCCGCAAGGTGCTTTCAATTGTGAACGAATGTCGGCTTGATGATTGGTTTGAGAAGTTCCGGAATAATGTTCTTGGAATAGTTGAGATTTTGTTGTTCCCCATACGAACCAGTGTCCAATGAAGGGAACTCGTTCTACATGAAATTGAGAAAATTAAATTATTGTTTTATCAAAAGTATTGCTTAACTCATTTGCACCACCGTGTTCCATGATAATTCGCCCGGTTTTGAAATATTAGGAGACGAAGTGTGGCGTTGAGTCGAATTTTTAGAAATAGATAAATTTGGTATTTTGTTGACTTCTTCCGTTGAATGATTTGGACTCTGGCTGACGTATTGTCCTTCGTTAAGTTCGTTAGTCCAGCTGCCAGACTGTTCGCCGGGATTTCCTACTTCTGCTTTTAAAGATGGAAGGTTTGCTGGTGGACGACGGGCCGTGGGAACCTTTCCCAAACTTTGCATGCCATGCTTGCGAGGCAGTACTTTTTGTGTCGATGGCTCAAACGATTCTCCCTGAAATTTTTCAACATTTATTAAACATTTTTGTACAAACACAATAATATATTTTTGTACATCGTATATTGAACTTACACGGCTGGTTATGTACAGCTTATTAATGTCTAATGCTGCGAATTTGGGTTTGGCATTACGCTCTCCCTAGATCCCCCAAGGTGCTCATACTGTCAGTAAATCTTCATCAGCAAAAACTACTTTTTGTTTAGTTGTTTATGTAGGTAGTGTTTACTCTGTTCTGTATTCCGTTGTAGCAAATTACCAGCATCACCTAGAATAGAGGTTAATTTTTAGAATCTGATTCAATGTTGGAATATGTTTTATTATGTTTTTGTTGTAATAAATCAGCGTTTTAACAAGGTTCAAACATGATTTTACCATTATTAGGATTAATAATCCTGCTGCAAAACACAGCAATTGTGGGAGGCAGGCTAGCCCGCTATAGGCTTTTACAACCGAGTCAATTTAAGCTTTTCATCTGCCTGGCAGACCCTTGTGTCCTGTTATACCGTACAGCCAAATATGGCTACTTTTCGAGGTTTTCCTGTTCGTGTGTGTGAATGCGTGTGTGTGTGTGTGTGTGTGTGTGTGTGTGTGTGTGTGTGTGTGTGTGTGTGTGTGTGTGTGTGTGTGTGTGTGTGTGTGTGTGTGTGTGTGTGTGTGTGTGTGTGTGTGTGTGAATGCGTGTGTGTGAATGTGTGTGAATGCGTGTGTGTGTGTGAATGCGTGTGTGTATATGTGTGTGTGCGTGTGTGCGTGTGCGTGTGCGTGTGCTTGTGCGTGTGCGTGTGTATGTGTGTGTGTGTGGCCGACTTCCAAACAATTATATATCGCTTTAAGAATTTTTAATGATGAAGTTTAATGATTTAATGAGTTTAATGATCAATAGCAAAAGAGCACCCTCAATTTGGGGCAAGTTTACCACCATATTTCGAATGTAAACATTTTTGTAGCATGCAGCGGTATGGTGTGCATTGCATTGCGATATGGTAAGCAATAATAATGAGCGCATTCCAACCCGGAAAAACATACCAGAAACAAACCATAATGCGATACAGCTGGCGGTCAAAAAGGGTTCATTGGTGACTCAAATCATGTAGAAATACATACACTAGAGCTACAAACGTGAAAATTTCCAATTACAGGGTTTCGAATCATATAATGGAACATTTCAATCACTTGGTGGAATGTTTCAACTGACTAGTGGAACTTTGCAAGCATTCTGTGGAGGTTTACATTCATATAACGGAATTTTTCTAACAGTATTGTATGGAGTGCAATGACACTGTCCAATGTTGCAAGCCGCTGTGGATTTTTGATTTGGGCTTTTGCTCAGCCCTGAAAATGTCACATTGCGAAATGTCAATATGGCGTTTGTTTGTTGCTAGTAGTGATGGGCGTTTCGAGCGCACCAACGGCTCCGGAGCCGGCTCCGGACTAACGGCTGCGGAGCCGGCTCCAACTTTTCCCGGAGCCGGCTCCGCTCCGGAGCCTCCTTCGCACCGAACGGCTCTGGAGCCGGCTCCGCACCAACGGCTCCGGAGCCGGCTCCACACCAACGGCTCCGGAACCGGCTCTGCTCCGACGGCTCCGGAGCCGACCGCACCCACGGCTCCGTAGCCGGCTCCGGACTAACGGCTCTACACGGCTCCGCATCAATGACTGCGGAGCCGGCATCGGGCCCATCGTTCCGGAGCCGGCGACGAAACAACGGCTCCGGACCAACGGCTCCGCACTAACGGTTCAATAGAGACATCATTGTATGATAGCGTACTGAAAAATGAATATATATTCTCGCACGTGTGGAAGCTAACACACGATACGATTGCAGTATTGACATGAATTACGTTGTGTAGCATTCGTTAGTCTCGTCTTTCTTAACAATATTCAAAACTAATCGATTTTTTTTTTGATAAATTCTTTTAAACATGACCTACTCCGTTATTTACGGATTTCCTTGATTGAAACTTCATTGAAAAAGTTCTTTTGGTCCCTTGTGTTAAAACCGGCTCCGGATGGTGCGGAGCCGGCTCCGGAGCCGTCGGAGGAGCCGTTAGCAGTCCGGAGCCGGCTCCGAAATTGCTGGAGCCGGTCGGAGCCGGTTCCGGCTTCGGAGCCGTTTTGCCCACCACTAGTTGCTAGTCCTGGCCCAGATGGTATTCCTGCCATCATTCTCATCCGATGCTGTGAGTCCATTGCGCCGATCTTCACCAAAATTTTAATTTTTCACTGCAACAAGGAGAATTCCCTCTATTTGGAAGAGCTCATGGATTGTCCCCATATTTTAAAAAAAGGTGACAAGGAAGATGCAGCCAACTATAGAGGCATAACATCACTTAGTGCTGGAGCCAAAGTTTTTGAGAAAGTGATCCAAACAAGTTTACTCACGGCTTCATATCACTATATTAGCCCTCAACACGGTTTCGTTTCAAAGCGGTCGACGATTACTAACTTTGTTGACTTCATATCACAATGTCTCCGTAACATGGATAGATGCGGTTTATATGGATTTAAAGGCTGCTTTTGATAGCATCGATCACAACATCCTTTTAGCCAAGATGAATAAGTTGGGACTTCGGCGAAATTTAATATGCTGGTTAGAATCGTACCTTGTCAATCGATCGTATGCTGTATCTTTCCAACAGTGCCATTCAAGGTCTTTTATTGCATCATCTGGTGTGCCACAAGGTAGCAACCTGGGTCCACTACTGTTCGTACTGTTCATCAACGACCTATCGTATGTCGTACCAGCAGCGAATCATTGTATGTATGCCTTGACATTAAAATCTACATGACGATAAAGAATGACACAGACCACTCCGAGCTACAGCAATACCTTTTCGATTTTCACCAATGGTGCAATCGAAACCGCCTGAGCCTCTGCATTGAAAAATGTCAAGTCACTTCACTCACACAAGCACGAGAAATTAGGAACACCAGCTTCACAGTTAATGGTTTACCAATAGAACGCACTAATGCTATGAAGGATCTCGGAGACATACTTGATTCAAAGCTGTCATTTGACCAGCAAATGGAGGAGATGATTACTCGAGGTAATCAATTGCTTGGCATGTTGTTTCGGATAACAAGAGATTTCAAAGACCCAGTCTGCATCAAAGCGTTATAATGCGGTATTATCCGCCCGGTACTCGAATACGCCTGTGTTGTCTGGAAGCCCTCAACCCAAAGACTTTCTGAGAGAATGGAATCAATACAGCGTCGCTTATTACGCAACACGCTTGTTACCTTGGCAACCTGGCAGTCAGTTACCACCTTATGAAACGCGACTTCAGCTTCTCGGACTGCAACCGCTCCACATCAGACGCCGTACCGCGCAATAACTGTTTGTGGCTGGTTTACTGCAAAGTAACATCGACTGTCCATCTCTGCTCCAGCAGTTAAACTTTTACGCGCCTGTTGTTCAGCTTCGTTCTCATGCGTTACTTGCCCTAAACCGTAGTCGAACTGGATGTGGATCTAGAGACCCCCATCATCTCGATGATTAGGGTGTTTAACGAAGTTCGTAATTTGTTTGATTTTGGAACCTCAGTGCAATCCTTTAAAACTGCCTTAGAAACAAATTATTAAGTTAATGTTTCTACTTATTTAAAACTAATATTAGACTTAAGAACATTCACACGGATCCATAGTTATCCATTGAACGAGAAATAAACAATTAAACAATTTACTTTGTATCGAAACCGGCTCACAAGCATCAGCACAGTGTATTCCAAGCAAAATTAATTAAATTCGAAAAAACAAAAATTGTTATATTATACTTGGACCCGTATAGGATGACGGGTATTGATAAAATCATGGACTGTAACAATTACATATGAGAATAAACAAAAAATGGTTAAATTATACTTGGACCAATATAGGATGACACATATTGCTAAAACCATGGACCTCAACATCCAAACTGTTTCTCAGATTGTAAAGAAATATGTGAAAGACGGCGAGATTAACATTAATTTAAACAACAAGGGAAGTGCCCACAATAACATACTTACAGGATAGCAGCTACAAACCTTAAAAAGATGGATGGATGAAGATTGTTCTATGAGTCTAAAGAAAATAACCCAAGAATCTGCAGAAGAGTTTGGCGTTCATGTGCGTATTTCTACAATTAGAAATTATCTTTCCCATTTCAACTACACATTAAAAGGGTGCAGCTTCTACCTGAGCGTCCAAAAGCTCCGGACAACGTAAGAAAAGAGTATGCGCTACGTTTTATGGACTGGCAAGCGGAACTCAATGACGCCAATTTCATGTTCGTTGATAAAGTCCTCCTCAACGTTTCTTTGCGATGCAAAAGTGGTTGGTCAGATGCCGGAAAACCTGCCTCTTATATAGTGTCTTCTATTAGGAGCTCGAATATAACAATTTGCTGTTGTATGACCAGAAATGGCATCTTAGCCTACGAATCAAACGACGGAGCATTCAATCAAACTCTATTTCAGTTTTACGAAAAAATAAAGAAGGTTTAACATTAACATTACAGATCCTATATTTTTTATGGACAATGTTGCCTTCCACAAAACCAACACTGTCAAACAATTTGCGGAGGAAAATAACATTCGATTAGAATACCTTCCACCATATTCCCCTTTTTTCAATCCAATTGAGAATTTATTTTCGAAATGGAAGGATATTGTTCAACGCGCTCGCCAGATAAATGAACAGAATTAGTGAAGGCTATAAAAGAAGGTGCCGAACTGGTTACACGACAGGATTGCGACGAATTTTATAGAAACATGTTAAAATATGCAAGAAGATGTTGCGATGAAGAAGAGATTGTAGATGGTTAATTTGCTAAAAAAGGAGGATTAATTAACCTTGATAGTTTAAGAATCTATTGTAGACAAACAGAATCCGAACTGTCATGTGTAGGCTTTAAAATGGCGTCAAATGACACGTATGTACATACCTTTGCATTTATACAAATGTCAAAAAGATGTGAACTGTCAAAAATAATAAAGAAGTTAATTCACGCTGAACTGTTAACTGAAAAACACGTGAGTCTGTGTCTGCCGTCCGTACGTCCTTACGTCCTTATGTCCCTAAGTTCAGCTCGCCTCCTACACTATGAATTTTTATAGTCAAGTAGTTTATTTCAAGCGAAACTCACGTTTTAGTGAGTTGAAGAAATGCTTAAGGTGGCACACTTTCCTAAATTCCGCTATATGTACCAACGCATACACAACACACAATCAGCTGATGACAGAAGGCACGGGTTGGAACGCAAGCAAGGAGGTTTTATGAGACCAGGTGATGGAATACAGAGCAATTTGACAAACAACTAGGCATGGGACAATTGTGCGAGACCTATGCCGCACACTCATACGCAGTTCATTATAGTGTGCGGTTGATCGCCGCACGCAAAAAGTGAACGGGTAGGTCTTCCGCACGTATACAGATTTAACAGAAATGTGCTCCGAACAAGATGCAAGATAACTGTCGGTGTCATAGACTGAACGAAAAAAACATTCGTTTTGGGACGGCAAAATTTGTCACACACAATGACACAAGAAGATCGATCGCGCTTTGAGCGAGAAAGAATGCACATATTGCTGGCGTGGTCGGATTGATCAATCGCACACAGCCGCACAAAAGAACTCTTGTCGCACACTGCCGCACGCACGTTTGGTTAGTTCAGTCGCACAAAAGAACTTGTTAAGAGCACAGCAACATAAAAGAGAAAGCTTGTAGATTTTACTAGTTTAGATCAGCTTTGATTACAAATCAACGTAAATATATACAGTCTGTTCTCGAGCTACGTTTTCTAAGTTCTTGTGAGCTATCAGTACAATTGGCTCAAAGGATTCTCAAATGCAAGATAGATGACTGTTTTGCCAAAATTTGAGAACCTCTTAAACCCAGAAATTTTAAAAATTTATGAGTGAATTGTAATACACAAATGGCTTAATGTAAAAAGCTAGTTGCCTAGTTAGGCATAAACCGCGTATCTCGGACTGACTGTATTTATAATTAAAAATGCAGCCTTAAATGCAGCAACTTTCTATAGCTTGCATGAAGATTTCGATAAAATTGAACATGATATTTAAAAAAGGTAGTTAGCACCAAATGAGCGACTGACTTACCGCACGCGTTCAGTTCATCATACTGAACGAACTACATCGCACGCGTTCACTGAAAAGAATCAAATTGCTCAAGCCTACAAACAACCTCTTGACGTGCGGGTTCTCAATCCAGCAAGAGTCCCCATGTCAAATCCCATACATCTTTCAAATCCGTATAATTTTTTTTGTTGTATTTTTAATATATTCAACGAAACAAACGGTTGATTCGGATGAGAAAAATCTTTATAATGATAATCTTATTTACGTTAAGTGGTAAATGAAGGAAGTTTCAATAATCGCGTACTAAAACTTGGAAGAAGTGACACGCGAGATCTGCAATGGCTTCAGGTGGGTTTTTCCACCACCTGGTCTCATATAACATCCTTGAGCGCAAGTAAGAAAAGGCAACGAAGAGAAGCAGGGAGAGGAAGAGAGTAAAATAGGTGCCAATATTTTTGAATTTTTGGCCGTTTTTGCTCCGCCGTCTGAAATAGTCTTCCCATTCCCTTAACAGAGGGCGTTAGGCACCTAAAATCTGCTACTAATGCGCTGGCCAGAGCAGTTTTTACAAATTCCAGTTTACAAATTCTGGCGTAGTTTTTGCGTCGGCCTTGACAACTACGCAGAAAACTGCTCGATTTTGCACAACGGGTTAATTTACAGTTCAAAATAATTCAAAAAAGAAATCTGTACTCAGACACCAATATTTACGATTTATAATACTTAATCGTCAACTAATAGTATTTTGGGTAAAACTAGGTTTACTGCTGGGCCACCTAGTTATCCATTAAAAACAACTACTTCTCATTTTTGTCTCACACTGTAATCTAGTTTATGGAGAGAGACTGGAATGATTTTACGAGATATTTGTTTTTCTCTCTCTTTACCTCTATAATTTATTCTTTGTCCTCTCTGTTGATGTTCTTGCATTTCATTCCGTTGTTGCTTCCTCCTGTTCCATTCCTGTATTAATCCCTATCAGAATCGACTCTCCTTAGGAATTAAATCTTGTGACTCCTTTGCAACTCAATACGGAATTGAATCTTGGTACACCTTTGAAACTCTTTACGGAATTGATCTTTCTTCTTTACTGCAATTCAGAGCGGTATTAAATCTTTGCGGAATTGTATCTTTGCGGGAATGAATGACATTCCTAATTCCTTGCGGATTTAACGCTTTATGAGCCATAGCTATCATATATGGCCAGTTATGTTTCCTTGGGTGTCATTGCAATTATATATGATAGGAAGATTTAACAAACTTAAAATGTTAACTGCTTAAAAAAGCAGTTCACCTCAAAGAACCTGTCGCGACGGACGAAGCTGGGACTATATAGTACCTATATAGTCCCGGTACTCACATACGCCTCTGAGACATGGACACTGTCCAAATCTGAAGAACCCCTCTTAGCCGCGTTCGAGAGGAAGATGCTCAGAAGGATACTTGGCCCCGTATGTGTAGAAGGACAATAGAGGAGCCGCTATAATGACGAGCTATACGAGATGTACGGCGACCTCACTGTCGTGCAGCGTATCAAGCTCGCCAGGCTCCGGTTGGCTGGCCATGTTGTGCGCATGGAAACGGACGACCCAGCCCGTAAAGTCTTTTAGGCCGTCTACAAGGACAGAGGAGGCGTGGTAGGCCCTAATTGAGGTGGCAAGATAGCGTGGAGGCGTCCGCCATTAAGGCCGGGATAACGGACTGGCAGACGAAGGCGCGGTTTCGTACACTCCTGAGGCAGGCCAAGACCGCAAAACGGTTGTAGTGCCGGATAATACAATACATAATACAAATCTTAACATCTTGTAACAGATTGGGCGTATTACAGGGTTTTTCAATTGAGTTTAGACTAGCAGCATATTTTGTTTAATTAATCGCAATAGATTCTTGACCAGCATTCTCTACTTTTGAATACGTGCAATGGATTACTGACTACGAGCATTTGATTTCAGCAGCCCTTTGTGTGACATCTTGGGAGCGTTGTTTTAACACCCGGTGTGACAGATCGACTGGAATATTTGGTAAAAGTAAGGCTCAGCCCTCTACGTTACGCTAGCGTTACGCGTAACGCCTGTTTATCACAAACCCAAGCAACATTTTTGAACGCCTGTTTTAACCGCAAATTGATAGATATTAATGTCTAATAATCTAAACCTTATGAATTTTGAGCAATCTTTCATAAGGTTTAGATTCATTGATAATTCATTAGAATAAAAAGTTATTATATGACTTATACCTTACTACGTTTGATATCCATTAGTGTTATAGCAACTTTAAAAATATTGCTTAGCCACCTATGGGTAAAATTATGATATTAAAATCATAATCAATGTGTAAATGTAATTATTAACCTAAAAATGTAAATGCATTTATTGACCTGTATCATTGTCCTAATAAGAGTGTTTTTCAACTAAATGCAATTATGATTTAAAATGGCCACAAACATATTTTTGCGCCTATGAGTAGGCAATCCGCTGACGGATCTAAAATGTGTATATATTGGTGACAGACTTAGGATTAGAATAGGATTAAGGTGTTAGTGAATTGTAAATATGTATAATAAATTAGTCTTAACGTAACCACCGCGATGTTTGAAGTGAACCGATCGATCCGAAAGTGAATTGGTTGTGAGCTAGAGAACATTTGGTCCTATCGAACCGGATTTGGAAATTGTGTTAAGTACAGTCACAATTTATAAAGCGTGGATGAAAAGTTTGTAGAAAATCGTTCGGCTGTTTTGTGATTCACTCAAACATGTTGATGGTGCGGTGACCCTTGTCAAACAGGGATAAAGGAAAGTTAAGGCCAACGTGGGACAAGAGCGGACTAAAGAAAAAGAAGAAAAAAGCAATTGCAAAGACGTTAAAACGGACTGTAAGACGAGATTGTAATATTATACGAGTTTGATTCTGTGCACCTTGTGTGAAATTGTGCGAACTACAGCTTGGCTTAGTCGGTCATTGACCAGGAGTTTAGGAACAGCCATCGCGATTAGAGAAGTGAGTGCGCAAAGTGGTAGCATTTGTGTTCGTGAGTGCTGGTGAACTGTGAAGTGCGTTGAGTGAAGGTGCGCACGCAGCGGTTTGGCTTGATAGGTCATTGACATTGTAGGGTTTAAGTAGCCATCGTGATTCTCGTAAATTGATAGCGTTTGGATTAATAATAAAGTGGTTTAAATAAAGCAAAATGCCTGCGGACAAAAAGGTTACGAAACTAACAAAAGTGTATAAGGACCGCCGTACGTGGATGGAAGAATTTGTGGATTTTGTGGATAACTATAAAGATTCTGAACAGCGGGTAGAACTACAAAGTCAATTGAAAGCGTTAGAAGGAGCGAAGGATGCGTACGAAGAGGCGAGGAAAATTTGCTTATTGAAGATGAAGAAGCAGATGAAGTGCAGATGCGAAGTGATAGAAGGGATTTCTTTAAAAGTTTCACCGTGAGAGGGTTTATCATGGATATGTTGAAGACTGATGAAAGTGTGCAGCCGATCGCAAGTAGCACGATGGCGAATACGACTACCGCGAGTGTTAAAATGCGTTTACCAAAACTCGAGCTTCCGACGTTTGATGGTAACATTACCCAGTGGGTAACGTAAGGATCGTTTTGTGTCGTTAGTGCATGATGGCTGAGCTACCGGATGTAGCCAAACTTCAGTACCTTTAGCTGCTGAAGGGAGAAGCTGCACTACAGTTTGAGCATGTGCCGCTGGAGGAGAAAAGCTACGCGTCAACCTGGGACACCCTGTTGCAGAGATACGACGACAATAAGCAGCTGCGAAGGAATATTTTAAAGCACTTGTTCAGCTGGAACCGATGAGTGCCGCAACGTCATCTGAATTAACCAGAATTGTTAACGAAACACGACGACTGGTTCAAGGAATGAAACGGCTGGAAGAACCAACGCAACATTGGAACACACCGCTCACGACACTGGTAATGTACAAATTCGATAACACCACACTAATTGCGTATGAACATTTTGCAGTGGAAAACAAGACCGACACCTACGACCTGTTGATGGAATTCTGCGAGAAAAGGATACGAATTCTAAACAGCACAGCGCTTCATAGCATCGGTGTGATCGGGACAAGGTCAGCAACAAAGGCATACCAGCGGAATCGTTTGCCGGACCAGAAGATAAACAGATTGCCGCACTCATATGCTGTCACATGCGCCGCCCAGTCTTCATACAATGACAAAAGGGTTTGTCCAGCATGTAAGGCAAATCACCTCTTGTTGGAATGTACGACGTTTGAAGGTATGTCACTTTTGCAACGGAAGGCGAAGAAACACAATTTATGTTTTAGCTGCTTGAAGGGAACCATCAAATAAGATTTTGTCGGAACGAGAGTAAATGCAGTCATTGTCACGGCAAACATAACACGCTGCTTTGCAAACGACAGGAAGCGATCCAAGTGGCAGCACAGGCATCACAGGTAGAGCAGCTTACACCCAATGGGAAGAAACGACAACGATTAATGCGACAACCAGAGTATCAGGTAGAACTAGAAACATGGTGTGGTTGTCAACAGCACTGGTATGGATACGCGGAAGTGATAATGAAGAGTTACCAGCTAGGGCGTTGCTAGATCAAGGATCGCAGTCTAACTTTATTACTGAACGACTGGCACAACAACTAAAATTGAAGAGATTGCGAATGTCCAGACCGTTATCAGGAATTGGTGCAGTGGCAGTTACTGCAACCAGTATGGTTTCTACCAGCATTAGATCGCGTGTTTCCGATTTCCAAGCAGGATTGCAATTTTTGTGTTACCGAAGGTTACATCCGACTATCCGAGTCAGATGGTAGAAGTCAATCGATGGAACATACCATCAGGTATAGCCTTGGCAGATCAACGTTCAACAAGCCAGAGCGAATTGATATTCTAATAGGAGTCGGCTTGTTTGCAGAGTTGCTGTGAAGGAAAAATAAGGTTGGCGTCATATCTTCCTCGATTGCTCGAAACAAAGTTAGGTTGGATTGTCAGCGGAAAATGACAGAGGCTATTGAGGACAATTTCAACGAAAGCACGGGATGTGCGATAGATGATGATTTTAATGCTGCAATGGAAAGGCTAGTAAGATTGGAAGATATTCCTGAGGAGAAGATTTTGTCAACAGAGGAGCAACTATGTGAAGAATGGTATGATAAAACAACACGACGAAATGAAGATGGGAGATATATAGTACAGTTGCAAAGAAGGACAACTATAAAAGGAAATAGGAGAATCATATGAAATTTCTCTAAAACGATTCGGAGCAGTAGAGCGGCGAATGAAGAGGGATACATGCTTGAGCGAAGAATATCATAAGTTTATGGATGAATATCTTCAATTAAGTCACATGACAAAGGTAACCGATGAGAGGAAACAGAGTATACGATACTATTTACCTCATCATGCCGTATGGAAGCTAGACAGCACAACTACCAAGTGCAGGGTCGTGTTTGATGCTTCGTGCAAAACAGACAGTGGAAGGTCTTTGAACGATATTTTGTTGACCGGACCTCAATTGCAAGACGATCTTGTCTCTATTTTATTGCGCTTTCGATTTAACAAAGTTGCAATGGTAGCCGATGTGAGAAAATGTATCGGCAGGTGTTAATAGATGAGAAGGATCGAGAACTGCAGTGCATTTTTGGCGATCACATGAGTCAGAGCCAGTGGGTACATTTAAACTAAACACTGTCACGTATGGAACCGCATGCCCCGTACCTGGCAATAAAACGTTAAGGCGAGCCTTTGAAGATGGTGAGTGAATTTCCGGCGTCAAAACGATGGTACAACGATTTCTACGTTGATGATTTGATTTCGTGCCGAATCTGCAGATCAAGCAAAACTAATACGACAAGACGTGGTCGAAATGTTGGCAAAGGCAGGATTTAAGCTCCGGAAATGGGCTTCAAACATGGTAGAAGCATTAAAGGGAATTCCAGGAAGATCTAGCCAAGACAGATGTGCACGTATTAAATGTGGAGAAAGCATGGTCACATTAGGAGTAATATGGAGCCGAGGACGGATATAATACGAGTTCCTAGCATCATGTTGTCATCAGTGCTACCAAGCGAAATGTAATGGGTGCGATCGCTAGGATTTACGATCCTCTGGGATTTGTGGACCCCGTCAAAATGGTGGCAAAAATCTTTATGCAGAAGCGAAGCTGAAAGATGTTAATGGAATTTCGTGGCCTTGGGATAAAGAGTTGCCGGAAGACTTGTGTCGAGAATGGACAAATTTTGCAACCCAACTTCATGTGCTGCAAGATGTAAAGCTTCCACGGTTGGTGTGCTCGAGTGAGACGATAGAGTATCATATATTTTGTGATGCATCTGAGCGTGGATATGGTGCATGTTTGTATGTGCGAAATGTAGCCCCTGGGAGCAGCGAAGGTGCAGCTGCTGATCTCGATCCGTTGCTCCATTGGCAAAGCGTTTGACCATTGCGAGATTAGAGTTGTGTGCAGCGCTGTTAGGAAGCCGTCTATGGACTTTGCAAGAAAGGGAGGCTACGTGGAGGGCCGTGTTTCCTATGGACTGATTCTATGACAACATGGCATTGGATCCAGTCCCTCATCATGTGTCGTTTGTGGGCAATCGCACGGCAAAGATCCAATTGTTGACCGCTGGATGTAATTGGCGACATGTACCGGGAGACAATCCAGCCGATTTAGTGTCGAGGATGTGAACCATCGCGATTAATCAATAATGCGCTTTGGTGGTCGGGGCCTACTTGGCTATCAGAAGCTGAAGAAAAATGGCCAACATTGCCTGAAGCAAGAGCAATATCAACAGGCGAAGAACGGAAGGTGGAGTTAATAGCCTCTTCAGTCAATGAAGAGACATTTGTTGACTGGTTGTTCGATCGTTGTTCATCTTTCGCTAAGCTTCGGCTAGTAGGTTACTGCTTAGGTGCCTACAAGGTGTGCGAATGCGATCAAAGAGAGAGTCAGAACAGCATGGATCTTCAGTAGTTCAATACGAGACGCTAATCCTCACCACAGAAGAACGTTTGCGATCAGAGCGGGTATTGTGTCGACTAGCTCAGAAACAATGTTTTGAAAAGGAATTAAATTGTCTCACAAGTAAGAAGGAAATTCCCCAGTCATCTCCATTGAGAGGATATAAGCCATTTATCGACGCAGAAGGGATCATTCGGTTAAATGGAAGATTACAAAATCACATGGGTATAGATGCAAAAATCCAATAGCTGTGCCAAAACCATATGTTGGGAAAAATGCTGGCTGAACATTATCACCTAAAACAATTGCACGCTGGAGTACAAACAACTCTGACTGCGATCAGACAACGATTCTGGATATTTGGGGCAAGATCGATAGTGAAAAAGTATGCCACAAATGTATTAGGTGCTTTAAATGTAATCCAAAGGGAGTGGTTCAACCAATGGCCGATCTTCCTGCAAATCGAGTAACAGAAGCAAGACCATTCGCGATATCGGGGTGGACTATTGCGGACCTGTATGGATCAAGGCACAACATCGAAGAGGAGCACCGACAAAGGCATTTGTAGCCGTTTTGTTTGTTTTGTAACTCGAGCCGTTCATTTGGAATTAGTATCCGATTTAAGCACTCCAGCCTTCTTGGCTGCACTCAGGAGATTTGTTGCAAGACGAGGGCTGGTGACGGAGCTGCATTCAGACAATGGAACCAACTTTAAGGAGCAGCAAACGAGCTACATCAATTATATGAAATGCTATGCTCAAGCAACATAGAAGAGGTTTCAGCATGGAGTGGGAAAATACAATCCAGTGGAAGTTCATCCCACCTCGTGCCCCACACTTTGGTGGATTGTGGGAAGCTGCCGTAAGATCAATGAAATTTCACTTAATAAGAGTTCTTGGAAATGCTTCAGCATACGAAGACATGACCACTTTACTTACAGAAATCGAAGCGTGCTTGAATTCGAGGCCCATTACCCCACTGTCAGATGACCCGTCGGACTTTGAAGCGCTAACCCCAGGGCACTTTTGACGGGATCTCACCTGCAGCACGTTATAGAGATCGATGTGAAGGACATCCCAGATAACCGTTTAAATCATTGGCGGTTGGTCAGAAAACGGTTGCAGCAGTTTTGGGTCAGATGGAAGACTGAATATCTTCAACAGCTCCATGCGAGAACTAAGTGGCATGGATCTGTAACCGCAATCGTCCCCGGTATGTTAGTCTTGTTACGAGGATAATGTACCCCAACGAAATGGCCATTAGCAAGGGTGTCAGAAGTCCATCCAGGAGTGACGGTGTGGTACGGGTAGTAACATTGCGAACGTCCAACGCGAAAGATATCAAGCGACCAGTAGTTCGTATTTGTATTTTGCCTAACCAGTGATCGTCGAAAAGGTGAAAAGAAGTAGCAGTTAGAGGATTGATAAAAAATATGATAATGAGTACAACATACATATATAATTATAAGTGGTGGAGGAATGCATAAGAGAGGATCTATTTAAAACATCATGAGAAATTGATGTGAGATATGATGAATTAAGGTATCGGCAGATAAATAAGGAAATTCAATGAAGTGGGTAAAAATATGAATTTTAGGTGGTCGGGAATGTTTGCGCCTATGAGTAGGCAATCCGCTAGACGGATCTAACAATTTATTAGAATAGAAATTAGTGAATTGTAAATATGTATAATAAATTAGTCTTAACGTAACCACCGCGATGTTTGGAAGTGAACCGATCGATCCGAAAGTGAATTGGTTGTGAGCTAGAGAACAGATTTCACAAATAATTTTTTTTAAATATTTAGCTTAAATAAATAAATTTTACATATTTTTATGTTCTACTTATTGGGAATGTTACTCCAATTTAAAGCTTCAAGGGTTTTTAGATTTTTTCTTGAATATTTCTCATAAACTATATATATTACTTGTGTTTTAGAATGTAATGTCCTAGATGTTGGTTAATCTTAAAGGTTTTTATTTGTATCGCAATTGAAAATATTCTTTAATAAAATAATGTACTCTGGTCGGTCGCATGAATGCTGCTTGGGAATATTTCAAGGCATGTAACGCTTCTCCTGGGTAACGTAGAGAGCTGAGCCTTACTTTTACCCTCCAGGTTAGAATTTGCCAAAATACTAACCTGTTCCGTGGTCCTTCACAAAATGTAAAGGCCACGTCGTCAGCAAAACCAATGATGTCCGCTCGTAGTCCTTCGAGCGGCAAGCGGATAGGTCGTCGGACATGACGTTCCACAGTGTTGGTCCAGTACCAAGCCCTGAGGAACGCCAGCAGATACAGTCCTCGACACTATTCCTTCATCCGTATCGTAGTGGAGCGTTCGGCCAACAAAATAGTTCCGCAGCAATGCCTGCAAATAAGGCGGAGTGTTTTACGCTGCAGAGCTTGGCCGATGGTTGTCCAGTTTGCCGAATTAAAGGCATTCCGGACGTCCACAGTTACCACCACATAGAAGCGATCCCCTTTCGCTTCTTGTCCAGAGCCCAGTGATGACATTCACGGTCGAACGCCCTTTACGGAAACCGTATTGGGCGTCCGATTGTCCCCGTTGGACTGCAGGTGGATGTCAACCTCCGCTGAAGCAACCGCCAAAATTTTGCTCAACACACTCAGCATCGATGTATGTACCACCTTACACAGTTCATAAGCACTAATTTAAGTACATTCATGTAAGATCTTTAAAATCCCGATGGATTAATGAATAAATATAAATATAGATATAAACTTATTTTCGATTTAAAATACTTTTAAACTAATATTGGCCTTAACGATTTATTATTCATGTTTAACCTATTCAGTGTTTTGTATGAGTGCGACTCGGGCAGTGCTATTGTTCTCCGTATCGATTCAATCGTCGCGAGAGAGTGGTAGGAAATAATACAATGATAATTACTTCTTCTATTTGGCGTAACCTCCTACGCGGACATGCCGTCCTATACAGTCCTAATGAAAATGACACATTTTGTAAATCATCTTTTATTTTAAGCAATGGTTTGCAGCACGCTCTTAAATCGGATATCTTTCGGTTCTGCTCCAGGGCCGTGTATGTGCTCCATCTCCAGATTTTATCGCACTTGCTGTTCGCAAACAGTTTTTCGATCGGTCCCGAAATACACGGTTAACCGTAGAGTTGGCAACCAGATTTACACACGTAAGTTCGCAACCGGCATACCCGGTATTCCACATGTTTTGATGCAAAAAATAACGATTTTCATAGGTAAACAATGCTTTCTATATTTTAATGCTGTAAGCAAGTAATGCCGACCATATATTCTCTTCTATTTCATTAATTCATTAAGTTTTTCATTTTATTATAAATAACGGTCAAATTCAAATTTGGAATCGCTTGAATTTGACTCGAAAATAAGCAGAATACGAAAAGAGGAAGAAGAGAAACGTCATTCTCCATACAAAATGTATGGAATACCCGGGTATGCTGGTTGCCAACTTACGTAGGAAAGTTAAAAAATTCAAAATAAAATACTTACAGACTGTTTAAATTACAGCACCAAAAATCAGAAATTAAAATTTGGGAGGCTACGGAAAATTTCAGGTCAATAAAAGCAATGAATCAAAAGTTATTGCAGTTCGAAGTTGAAAAAGATACCCGGGTATCGGTTGCCAACTTAAAGGTTAATGGGAACCGAAAACGGCCGCAAAAACAACATATCCCGAATTTCCACAGAAGTCAAATCTCGTGATTTCTACCCAAAATATCAATTTTTGTATAATGTTGCAAGTAGGGGATGATTTCAGCCTATTAATTTATTATTTAATATGATTATGACTAAATATAATTGTTTTATATCCTTTCAAATGATTTTTAACATTCGATCAAAAAGGAAATTACTTAGCATTTTACAATTGATGTGTCAGAAATCAGTACAATTTGCTTAAAGAACTGAGGTGCCGAGAATCTCGAGGACTACCTGTATTTAAATGATTTTAATAGTTTAGCGCGTTCGGCAAATCCGGCACGCGGCCAAATGCGGCTCGCCGCAACATTAAATCCAGCCCGCGAAAGGATTTGACTGATTTTGAAAGATGGGAAGAAACGATTCGTACACAAATTATTGAAGATCTTTTATTATATCATATTAAACCATCGTACTTTTTCAACTTTTAATTAAAGTACTATGGAATGACGGACCGTTCAGTATGTTCGAACTCGAAGTCAATATCAATAACTTTTGCATGAAAAAATATGCCGTTTTCGGCTGGCTGTAGAAAAACTAGGAAAGATAATTTCTTTACATTTACATCTGTTGAAAGGGAATTATTTCAAATTACTTGCACAAATAAGTTCAAGACTTTGCGAATTGCCTTTCGTCAGTTATTGGGAATTGTCACCATGGTGGGCGAAGACATGTATGATTTATGTTCTATCTTCGATTTTCATCAATTCCTATTAAGTTTTCGCTACAAAATTGTTAGAGTACAGTTTTGCATCACGTTGGTGTAGAAAAATCGATAGGACCCAGGTGACGGATGTTGGACCAGTTTGCGGACTAGGGTGTTATATCGAAATTCTGTCGAAATTCACCTGAAATGATTGCATTGCGCTCAAAGTGCAATAAACGTTTTGTTAGTGCGGATTAAGATAAACCCATGCAAAATCGACAATTGTTGTCCACTTTTAATGTAACCGTCATGTAATATTAACATTATTTTAACACCACAATAAGACTATCGAAATGAAGGTCGCATACGAGATTTTATGATTAATATTTTTCTATACAGCGCCTACCACAACTATATGGACAGTTGTTTTTCACGATTTGCGGAAAATCCATAAGAGATAGATAAAACAGTGAAGGCAGTGGTGAAGTGGGTGGTTGGAGGAAAAATATCGGACTAGGATTACATTCCTTAACTATGTATGTAACAACAGCAAATATTTAGATTCTGCTAAAAATCGTTGTTGAGCTTTTTGTGTCGCTTTTGTTTGATCTGATCAGGTTTGAACCGTTGTTCACAAAATTGAAAAGGTTCTCATGGCGATTTCAAAATAATTTTTGAAAAACTTTTACATACTTTGGTTTGCATTTTCAAAACAATCATTACATTCGAAAAAATATTTTTTGATAATTACTCTTATAAAACTTTTAAAACCTTAAAATAAGTTATAAGAACAATTTTAAAAAATCATTCAAAAATGTATTTCTTTAAAACCTTTGTAGAATATGTTATTTATATTTTTGAATGATTTTTAAATACGTTAGTTAGCACATAAAACCTGTTTTTCGAAGTGTCTTTATAGCTATGGTACGACCATAAATTTGTTTTTCGTCGTAAGTTGTGTAAAAATGTGTTTAAAAATTTGAAAAAATATACAAAGATGTGAAATAGCATTCTGCACAACTATTACATTCACTGTTTTTATCTATCTTATGAATTTTTCGCAAATCGCGAAAACAACTGTCCATATAGTTGTGGTAGGCGATGTATTAAAAAAATAAATAGGTATTATCAATTTTGAACCACACTTGGATGACACAATTATAGGAAAACAGCAATAATACCAATCGCATTGCTTGATATCATTAACCAATTATTTTGTTTCTAAAATTATATAATGTAATAATTAAATCACAAGAATAGAAAAACGCTTTCTTCGGATCCGCGGCTTTAGATCATATACTAAATTTGGCCCTTTGTCTCAAAAGTTTGCCGAACGCTGGTTTAACGGTTATGAAAAATTACACCTGTTTCCAGCTACGTTCGAATCACGTGTCGTTTGCATCGAATCGCAAACCGCCTGCTTGGAATCGCATGCCACTATGATCAAATGCGTATCTACGGTTGAATCGCGTGCCAATACGGTTAAATCCCGTTCCACTATGGTAGAATAGCGTTCCAGTATGGACGAATCGTGTGCCACTACAATTGGATTTCTGAAAGGTGGCTTTCAGAAATCTAATGGTAGCGGCACACGATTCGATCATAATGGCACGATTCGACCGTAGTGGTATGCGATAGTGATGGGCGTTTCAGAACGCACCAATGGCTCCGGAGCCGGCTTCTACTTTTTCCCGAGCCGGCTCCGCACCAACGGCTCCAGAACCGGCTCCGCTCCGACGGCTCTGGAGCCGGCTCGTTCTGGAGCCGGCTCCGTGGGAGCGGAGCCGGCTCCGGAGCCGTGGAAGCGGAGCCGGTTCCGGAGTCAAGGAGCGGAGCATTTAGAAATTGTCGTTTTTCGAAATTGTCTGGAGCCGGTCGGAGCCGTTTTGCCCATCACTAGTATGCGATTCATCCGTACTGGCAAGCTGCGATTCAACCGTAGATGCACGCATTCGATCGTAGTGGTATGCGATTCGAAGCAGGCGGTTTGCGATTTTATGCAAACGGCACGAGATTCAAACATAGCTGGAAACAGGTGAGAGGAGGTTGTTCCTATAAAACGCCACACAATTAGTTTGACGGATAAAACCAGATGCGGCGTCCGACGAAACCGGAACGCAATTGAATTGTTTTTGGTTTCGTACGACTTCGACTGTTTTCGATTTTTGCGGTGTTCAACGTGCACTCTCGCATTGAGAAATGGATAAGAAACTGATACACTTGCAACACTTCCCTAAACAGAACATACATAACGGGAAAATTCCGTTACAATTATGTTCCTACCTTGTGAGACAGTACAGAACTGGAACAAGGGATCACTAAAAGAACCAAATATCACTTGCTTTAACAAAGCGCTACTATCATTTTAATTGAGGACAAAGAGAGTAGCACATCAATATCGATTTGCTGCTTCCCTTCCTATAGTGCTGGGATTTGTTCTTAGCGAATGCAGTGAATGTTTCACAAGTTGTCACAAGTATATAAGCTGCCATACCGAAAGATCAGAAAAAGGTTCAATGTTTTGAACTTACTAATCGGTTTCAGAACGGTCACAACGACCGAAAAGGATGGATCAGACGGATAGATTGGAAGTCAGAACTATCGAAATGGTCAGAACACACAAAAAAGAAACTATTAGTACTTCGATTCAGTTGAATTTCTCAACATCGCGAACTGCCGTTGTAGTAAAATGCTATCTGTATTCCCGTGTGTCCCGTAAAAGTGATGACAGTTTTTTTAAAGAGTTAAAAGCAAACCAACTGTTTAAACAAGCTAAAATTTTACTTTGATAGGAAAACGTAATGTTAAACACCGTATCATTTTCAAAACATTAAATAGCTTTCGTTTTCATCGATCAACCAAATATATAAAGCATATTTCCATCCGTTTATCCATTTATTTGCATATTGCATCGTTTTGTGACACCTAGTAAGAGCAAATGTTTACTCACCTTCACAGTTGTCGCCGCAAAGTAATGTCTATTACAAATGGTATGTTGATTATAGAATCCTTTCCTGGAATACTTCACTCCTTAAGAGGGATTTCATCAGGCAGATTTAATTCGCTACTGGTCTTGAGTTGCTTTTCAAGAACTACTGAAGTGGCACAATGCCACGAAAGTATGCATCCAACAGTAACCTGATTGAATTTAACTGTTAATTTAGAGAAAGAAAAAACTTTAGACAACAATTCCATTGATATGATAGGTTCTCAATAAAGTACAACATATTCGTGAAATAGTTTTGACCGCTGAGAGATTTTGTTGATCAATTGTGATTTATTTCATTATCATTTCAATCGATCCTCTACCTGTTTCCTGTGGGCTATTCGATATCCATAAAACCCAATAAATTCATCAAATGTCCCACCAATACATATGTAATCCGTATTTTATACGTTCCATGTAATTACATTTTGACAGTGTTGGTAAACTCGATTGTCCATAAAATACATATTCTGCGTATTTTCTTTTGCATTCAACGTCGCACATTAGTGCGAAATTGTTTATACGAAATAACTGTTTAATTAAACGATTCAGATGAATTTAATTCGTTATTATTATAATACGTTACATTTTACCCATTTTTCTACTTGTCAACTTCAACTCACACATTTAAAAACGCCGACGAACCCTGAACATAAAATAATTTATCTCTCAGTGTGTGAATTAACACGAGCACAAAAGCTTTCATGGTCGTTCATTTTACTTGCTATCAACTTTTGGGACTTTCTGCCAGTTAGATGTTGATAATGGTTGAACTTTTATCAATTAATACAAAGATATTCAGAGTCACAAAATATAGTGATGTAACTAGTTCACACAAAATAAACCACAAAAATCGAAATCATTTGAAATGTACAAAAATTACATATTCGTCGAATAAAAACCACCCGCGAAAGCAGTTTGCAACATTTACAATTATAACCATTTCTCTAAACACTTTGGCACTAAGAATACAGATTTTATGGAAACTTACTTCATCAACGAAGTAAAATATCACGAATGTCCAAATAAACAGAGATAAACAGGTAGAACAAGACTTTTCACGCTAATAATTTTCAGTTGAACACGCTTTATTCACCATTTTCTGTCGAAGAACAGATCTCACAATTTCTAAAATGGCGTTGATACAGCCATGGCCACATTCCCCATTGCGTTTGACAACTAAAACTTCCCTTCATCAAGATGTGTATAACTTAAGCCCCCGCTAAACATTGCGAGGGTTGCGAGCATTATCATCTGCTCGAATTCTTACCCCAGGACTCCAACAGCATAAAAGCATAAGGCTGGAAATAGACGCAACCGAGATCGTCGCGGTACCGCGAAAATCGCGTATGACTTGAGCTGTCAATTATGTTATAAAATCTGAGATAATCGCGGTTCGTGTATGGAACCATCCGAGGTCTGGTGACGATTGAATGTGCCAAGAAGAAATATTTTTCTATCAATTTGCGAATCAAATTATTTATTTCACATAGTTTATGCAAAATAAAATACAAAACTCATTTCTCGACACGAGTTTTCTCACAAATCCGCCAGAAAAAGTAAAATAATCGGTTCGCGCTGCCGCTGCAATACCGAAGTTGGGTATCTCTGCGAAACAGCAGGCGCGATTGGAGGCGCGGAAGATTTGACAGCTCTACTGTTATACAACTGCTATAAACAAGGCGCGAATTTCGCGGTATCGCGACGATCTCGGTTCGTCTATTTCCAGCCTAAGAGAGCGGTACTTGTTCCGACGCAATGCGTTGCGATTTTGCCAAAATGTATGGGATTTGACAGACGCATGCGTTAACGACGCACGACGCAGCGTCAAAGTAGAAAATTTCTATTTCGACGCACGTCGTGATGCGTCTGTCAAAATGGTTTAACCATATCGGGTGAAAATCGATATTTTTCCACGTTAAATTGTTTCGAGCACAGTTTTGTGTGTAATTGGACTTCTAAATAATTTTATTAACAAAACAAAATAAATGTAGAGAAAGTAATTTCGTAATTGCTGCAAAACAGGTGTGTGTGTGGGTCAGTATGCAATATGCAATAAAAAGCGAAAACATGCTTTGCACTGTTTTGAGCAGAACTGGAAATGATTTTACAGTTGTAATTTAACATTATAATCACATCAGAACCTATAAATAAGAGGCATTATTGCTGTTTGTTGATGTTTTTTAGTAAAATGTGTTGACATATCCATGCAGAACGCAGCGAACAGATACCAACGTGCGTCATGCAATGCGTTGCGATACGCTGCGTCGAAACAAGTACCAAGCCCTAACTAGAGGGAAGAAAATAGTGTCATTCGATTCTGAATCTATCCATCAAACAGGGTTTGACAAATAGATGCCAGTCGGAAAAACGGAATTCGGAATGCTCATTTTCGATTTGCACCCGAGTAGATTTTTTCTGCCAACGTCGATAAAGCGTATTTAATTTTCTGATGATGATGTACAAAAACATGAAAAGAGCCCTTTCCTTTTATCGTACGCTCCGAAGTTCGTATAGTGGTAGGCTTTTTCGCATGCGATTTTATTGGACGGCCTGTCAAATTTTATATGGGATTTGACAGATAACGTCGGACGACGAAATCGCACGTCCGACGTTATCTGTCAAATCCAATAGAAATCTCGTCCGATAAAATCGCATGCGAAAAAGCGTTGCCACCGCCCTTAGTTCGTATGCTGAAATTTCAGACTGTCAGCTGTTTGCATTGTATAGCAATTTTCGAGCAGCTATCAAAGTGGGTATAATAAACAGATGGGCTTATCCCAAGGTGTATGAAATTAGAAGGCTGATTTTTATCTCTTCTGGTCAAGGTGGATTAAAATATCAGGTGGTGGAACAAAGTGAGTGCATATATCAGGTGGGCTTAGGGCGGTGGCAACGATTTTTCGCATGCCGTTTTATCGGACAGCCTGTCAAATTTTTATATGGGATTTGACCAAGGTGGAATGTATTTAGAAGGTTGATTTTTACCCTTTTGCTGGGCGACATTGTGGGGACATCTGTCACTCTCTGCATACAAATTTCATTACCCCGCACCCAAGGTGGATTAAAAATATCAGGTGGTGGATTAGGGCCTTTGGGGGTCGCCCTAGTTGAGGGACTTTACGTCATTTTAGAACCGTTGACCATTGGTTTCCGCACACAAAGCTTAGCAAATAGAACAGATTTCTTTGTTATTATGTGCATTTTGTGTGTCTATTGGTTTTATCGAAAAACGTAATATATTAACAAAAGATTTGATGATTTGTTTATGCACGAAATTTAAAATCATGCTAGCATGAGTTCTAATCTAAAGTAAATTGTCCATGCGGCTCGTAGATAATGAGGAATTAATGTAAAATTGAAAAAATAATGATTTCTTAATTTTATCATCAAAAATGACGAAAACACAATGAATTATGGAATAAATTCACAGAATAACACAAAATAACACACTTTAATGTATGTTTCAATGTTAAATAAGCACTCACAAAGTCCAAAATATATTTTTAAAGAATAATTATTCGAAAAATGGGGTAGATAAATTATATGAACAAATTTAATTAATGTAAACAAAGTTTGAATCCTGGGGACCTTACGTCAAGTGACGAATTGTCAAAATGCACTAGAGTCCACCACCTGATATTTTAAATCCACCTTGCCCCGCACCAGCCCTCCCCGATTTTTATACCGGACTCTAATTTTTATACCGGACTCAACTCATTTCGATAACTCTAATAAAAGGAGAAATGAGATACGTATTTCTCCCATCCTGATAATGAAGGGTGAACATAGTGTAATTATTATGTTTTTAAAGGTACTGTTTTAATTTTGCTTCATATAAATTTTATTTATATTAATTATAGCAAGAAAAAAATTAAAAAAACACAGAAAAAATTATAAAAATCAGGATTTGAACACACGCTTTCTCGGTTCGGAACCAAAAGCGTTGTTACTGCTCTATTTGGCAGTTTCAATAGTAAGGGCGCATAACCAGTATATAAACAAGCTAAGATGGCGGCAAGCTATCTGTTCTCGTAGAATCGAAATGTTAAAAATTTCAAAGAGAACCCGTTACAGCCATGAAAGTTTCGGTTGAAATCTTTATTCGCCCTTCTAAGGCGAGTAATGCCTTCTGAATGCCTTCGAAGCCGTTTAATGCTGGTAGGGTCGACGAAATCGCACGTCCGCGAAACGCGAAATCGCACGTCCGACGTTATCTGTCAAATCCCATATAAATCTCGTCCGATAAAATTGCATCCGATTAGTGCCACCGCCCTTATGGTGGTCTTTCTCACTAAGGCAAGTGTCTGTGCTCCATCGCATGCGATTTTATCGCACGTGCTGTCAAACGCTTTTTCGTATCATATTGCGATTATTAGCATGATTTTAATAATATAACGATTATGATAAATTAAGTTGAGATTGTTCCTACAAAACACCACACATTTAGTTCAACAAATAAAATCGGATGCGGGGTCCGACGAAAAAAAAATTGATTCCGTCGTACGACGAAATCGCACGTCTGACGTTATTTGTCAAATTCCATATAAAATTTTGACAGGCCTTCCGATAAAATCGCATCCGATGGAGCACAGACACGGGCATTAGCGTTTGGCATGTAGCCATTTTGAGATTCAGTTTGACAACAGTCGTCGATATTTGTTTACAGGCAGCAGCTGCATTATAACGTGTAAAATGCTGATTTATGGAGTGTGGATGCAATATACAAATTTTTAGTTCTAAACAAATGTAAACAAAAAAATTTATCATATCCAAATATCAGCAACATTCCCCTACCAGCAATGAGAATGAAAAAGTGTGTGAGCGTTTCTACATACACCGAGAATGCAGCTGAGAAAATAACTGACAGCATGCTTTGACAGCGTCTGACAGCATTTTCGGTGAGAGAATTCTCCTCGGCATGCAAAGAACGATGGAGCTGAGAAAAAGTTGAATTGGCAGTTTATAGCGATCGATCAATTATAGTTTGCATTTTTGCCGTCTAATAATCGTAGATATATTATTAAAAAGTAAAAGAAACTTTTTTGACTTCATTTTAGCGATTAAAATGGATTTTTCAACATCATTTGAAAAGTCTCATCTCGGCGCTTTTCAGAGCTTCTACACACACCAGCGTGAGAAACCGGTTGTCAATTCTCTCACAGCCATCTCTCAGCTGCATTCTCGGTGTATGCAGAAACGCTCTGTGACTTTCTGGCGAGGGGCATGTAGAAGCAGGTGGAGACGGTTGGAAATACGCGGAATTACGCGGAGGCGCGAGCGTGTTTTGGTTTTACACAGCTTTGCACTTACACAGTTACACATGTGTAAATGTGTGCGTTCGCTTTCAGCCTGCGCGCTCAGTTTGGTTTTCTCGCAGCGGCTTGCTGCTCAAGCGAAATTTTTCGGGGATAATGAACACAAACTCATGCCATCTCTTTCTATTCATTAGCCCTACTCTCTCACACGCATCGATGAACTTTTACACATCTCTTTGTTCATTTAAAGGGTTTAAAACTGATAGATAAAGATTCATGTTCATGAAGTAGTTATGGTCAAATGGTAAGGGTGTAATATTTGTACCATGGTCGACCTGAGTTCAATTCCATTTTCATTGATGATTTAAAGTTTTTATTTTTAAAACATCCAGCTCCAATAACTTCAGATCCCTTTACCCATTGTTAGAAATGTGTGTTCAACAGTCAATCTGTTATTTTTATTGTTTTATTTATTTCTTTTAATTCATTTAGTAACAGTACCCCTTCATACAAAACTAACAAATAGCACGATAATGAATAATAATATGGTGGCGCAACTGGCAAAGTGGTTCGAAGTAGAATTAGCGATGTGGTTGGTAGCATCAAGGATGAAGCATGAGCATGAATTGGAATATGAGGGAAGGGAGTGAATCCGAATGTTCATTTCTATTTTAGCTCTTTTATGCATGGGTTCATCCTTCACGTGTCACTATCCCCGAAAATGATTTTATTTCGCTGGTCTTTTCGGGGATGATTCGTTAACGAATTATCCCCGAAAAGACCAGCGAAACCAGCGTGGTCGGGAGCTTGGGTCTCGCTCGCACTAGTGCAGCGAGTGTTACCGTCCAAATAGACATAGAGCGACAACGCGCGAGAAATAGCTCAAAATTTCACTCGGTGTAGATCAAAGTAGCTCATTTGACCAACTTGTTTTTATTACAAACATAAGTTAAAATGTGTTCAAATCTATTTTTGCGTTTGGCATTAATCTGGCTTTAAAAAACTAGATAATTCGATTATTTAGGATGAAGCAAAAGCGCGCGACGAGTAGCTCTGGTTGAAAAATTGAGCTACTTTTTCACGCGCGAAGTCGTCGCGCGCGACGTTATCGCTCTATGTCTCCCAAGCTCCTGACCACGTTGTTCGCTGGTCTTTTCGGGGATAATTCGTTAACGAATTATCCCCGAAAAGACCAGCGAAATACAAATCATTTTCGGGGATAGTGAACACACGTGAAGGATGAACCCATGCAAAAAGAGCTAAAAATAGAAATGAACATTCGGATTCACCCTTCCTGATAATCCAATTCATGTTCATGCTTCATCCTTGATGCTACCAACCACATCGCTAATTCTACTTCGAATCACTTTGCCAGTTGCGCCACCATATTATTATTCATGATCGTGCTATTTGCTTGTTTTGTTGTATGAAGGGATACTGATACTAAATGAATTAAAGAAATAAAACAATAAAAATAATAGATTGACTATTAAACACGCATTTCTAACAATGAGTAAAGGGGTCTAAAGTTACTGGAGCTGCATGTTTTAAAAAGAAATCAAAACTTTAAATCATCAATGAAAACAATAAAATGGAATTGAACTCATGTCGACCATGGTGCAAACATTACACCATTACCATTTGACCATTACTAGTTCATGAACATGAATCGTTATCTATCAGTTTTGAACCTTTCAAATATAGCACAATGAACAAAGAGATGTCTAAAAGTTCATCGATGCGTGAGAGTAGAGCTGATGAATAGAAAGAGATGGCATGAGTTTATGTTCATTATCCCCGAAAAATTTTGCTTGGGTATTTGGACGGTTACCGTCCAAATAGAAGCGACGAACGTCGCGCGAAAAAGTAGCTCAATTTTGCAAACAGAGCTACTCTTCGCGCGCGTCATTTACTTCATCCGAAATAATCGAATTATCTAGTTTTTACAAGCCAAACACATTTTAACACATTTTAACCTATTTTTGTATGTTTTCCAATATAAAACAAGTTCAAGTGTTCGCCGTGACCGTCCAAATAGACATAGAGCAACAACTTCGCGCGCGACAAAAATAGCTCAAAAATTCACTCGGTTTAGATCAAAGCAAATTTGACACAGTCAACCAACTTGTTTTTATTTGAAAACACACAAAAAATCTGTTAAAATTTTTTTGCGTTTGGCATTAATCTGGCTTGTAAACAAAGTAGATAATTCGATTATTTGATGAAGCAAAACTGTCGCGCGCGGCGAGTAGCTCTGTTTGTAAATTGAGCTACTTTTTGTCGCGCGCGACGTTGTCGCTGTATGTCTATTTGGACGGTTAATATAAATACAGTCTGTTCCCGAGTTACGCGGTTTCTGCGTTCGACGAATCCGCGTCACTCGAATATCCGCGTAAGTCGAATTTCATGTTTTTGGCTAAAATACTATTTATCACTCGCAGTTTTTATTTAAATTAATACTTTCATACACTTTATCATTTATTTGATATGATTCGTGCAGAAAATTCGAACATTTCTGGCTTTTAAGCGGTTTCAATTTGTTAGCAAAAATGCAATTTATACTGAACTTGAAGCAAATTGTACTGATTTGACATTTAATCTGTCAAATTTCGAAAACCGCGTATCTCCGAATCCGCGTAAGTCGAGAACCGTGTAGCACGGGAACAGACTGTACAGTAGAACGTCGATTATCCGGGGCGGATTAACCGGCGTGCGGCTTAACCGTGCGCATAAATGTGACAGCTGTTTAAACGTACAGCCAAAGTGGGTTCATTATACAGGGCTTATCCAACAATTACTACCCACTTTGCGTACAGCGAACATTTGCAGCGATAGTCAAGTGGGCAACCAGATTTTGTGTTGCTCTGAGGTGTCTAAGGGTATTTTCGAAATTAATTTTTGGTCATGAACAGTTGTTAAACCTGTAGATATTGATTAAAATAATATTTTAATAACGATTAATCGATTTATTCAAGTTGGATTAATCATAAAACTAATCAAAAACTAGTAATATAATAATTTTTATATGAAAATGACATTTCTTGGACCATTATCCGTGCAATCGATTAACCTTGACATTGTGGGGACATCTGTCACTCTCTGCATACAAATTTCATCAGGCACGTGTCTGTGCTTTATGCATGCGATTTATCGCACGTGCTGTCAAACGCTTTTTCGTATAATATTGCGATTAATTGGATGATTTGAATAATATAACGATCATGAAAATTAAGTTGAGATTGTTCCTACAAAACACACATTTAGTTTAGATAAAATCGGATGCGGCGTCCGACGAAATCAAAATTTTGATTCCGTCGTACGACGAAATCGCACGTCCGACATCTGTCAAACCATATAAAATTTTGACAGGCCTCCGATAAAATCGCATCCGATGGAGCACAGACACGGGCCTCACCGCACCAGCCCTCCCCGATTTTTATACCGTAGCCCCGGAAGAGATGTGTCAAGTCGAGAAATGTCATTTTGCTCTGAACAACTTCACCTTGTCATTTATAACACCTTGGTCCCGAGCTGCCCGGATAATCGACGTTCTACTGTATTACGTTATTATGACTTATTCAAATAAAATGTATTTTTTACTTTTCTTAGACAAAATCAAGCTTTAGTAACACGAAACTGTATTAGTATCGTTAGTATATTGTTATAAAAACGAGATTTAAACGTTCACTCCTCATTTAAAGGTAGCGTCAAATGGCCCTCAATATAGTTATTTTTGAAACAATGCGGCCCGCGAGCTGAAAAGTTTGGAGGCCCCTGGTATACGTCAAGGTTGAATGTATAATGAGGTGTAGTTATCCCTACAGGCAAAGAGAGCGAAATTTACAGGCGAGGGGCATGTAGAAACAGGGGAAGGGGTTCGGTCGATTTTGTATTGGACATGGCGGCCAAGCAGCAGTGATTTTTTCCGAATTGAGAGAGTGAGCGCGCAGCGCCTCTCGCTTGCCTTCAAATTACACGGGCGCTCTCGCGATACAAAACAGCTGATCAGCTGATTTCCTCCCTCCCGTTTTTCCTTTCGCGCTGCGCTGGATGCGCGGATCAGCTGTTCTTGCTCTCTCGCGTTTCTTTCGGTTTGCGCTGCGCTGTTGCCGCACTTGCGCGCTGCGCTGAACACCCTCCCCTCGTTTCTTTCAATGCGCGTTGTGCGCTGTGCGCTTTCGTTCACTTTGATTTGCAGCGTAATAAAATCGCATCCATCGAAATAAAACTTAAATACATCAAACTCGTTTGATATTTTAACACTTTATTGAAACCTAAGGCACAGTTCCACATATCGCTAACCACAATCTTGCCACAAAACCACACATATTTTTTAAATAAATAATTAAAAAATCGTCACTTCAAGCACCCGCCTTACTGCCTGTATGTTGTGTATGTTGAATACTGTAAAAAGCATTGAAATAAAGCAGCATAATTTACATATTCATGTTGAATTATGAAAGATTAACGCTGCTATATTTCAATGCGCACAACACTTCAACACTTGAAAATACGACCGAGGCCGTAATAATGTAAATTGAAATAAATAACACTTCAACACTGTCCTAACAGTTCTGTTGTCAGTGTTTGTAGCAATACCGCACTGATACGGGTATGGTCTGACGCCTCTCGAAGGCTAATATAGGATCTCCATACCCTACTCCGATTCAATACGTCCACGGCGTACAGAACGGTAACATATTTCTCCAAATATCTGAGCTTGGGTATACGGGAAACCCAACCCCTTGGGAAGATGGGCTATATGGCTAAATTGAGCCGGGGGGACGACCAGCGTCTGTTCTCCATGTTAGGGGCGGCTGGTTGCCCCTTCTGTCCTGGCATCCTACGGGACTTTAATCAGCTAGGATGCGTAGGCCCTATGACGAGACTGGAGGTTGGGGAGAGGTCTTGCAAACCACCCCTGGAAAAACATGCAACGAAAGGAAACCAAAGGATTTCGAACCGGACCAACCGATACCGACCCACGCAACCGAACAAGGCAAACGATTGGAAACTCGGAACATGGAACTGCAGATCTCTCACAGCACCCGGAAGTACCCGCATTCTTTCGGACGAGGTGAGGCCCGTCCCAAGCGAAATTTTTCGGGGATAATGAACATAAACTCATGCCATCTCTTTCTATTCATCAGCTCTACTCTCTCACACGCATCGATGAACTTTTAGACATCTCTTTGTTCATTGTGCTATATTTGAAGGGTTTAAAACTGATAGATAACGATTCATGTTCATGAACTAGTAATGGTCAAATGGTAATGGTGTAATGTTTGCACCATGGTCGACATGAGTTCAATTCCATTTTTATTGTTTTCATTGATGATTTAAAGTTTTGATTTCTTTTTAAAACATGCAGCTCCAGTAACTTCAGACCCCTTTACTAATTGTTAGAAATGAGTGTTTAATAGTCAATCTGTTATTTTTATTGTTTTATTTATTTTTTTAAATCATTTAGTATCAGTATCCCTTCATACAACAAAACAAGCAAATAGCACGATCATGAATAATAATATGGAGGCGCAACTGGCAAAGTGATTCGAAGTAGAATTAGCGATGTGGTTGGTAGCATCAAGGATGAAGCATGAGCATGAATTGGAATGTGAGGGAAGGGAATGAATCCGAATGTTCATTTCTATTTTTAGCTCTTTTGCATGGGTTCATCCTTCACGTGTGTTCACTATCCCCGAAAATGATCTGTATTTCGCTGGTCTTTAGCTGGTCTTTTGAAATGTTAACGAATTATCCCCGAAAAGACCAGCGAAAACCAGCGTGGTCGGGAGCTTGGGGTGGCTTCGGAATAGTAGCACTTCAGGAGACGCGCTGGAAAGGAGTGACGGAGCGCCCCTATCGTAGCGATTGCATGATCTACCAAAGCGGTGGTGAAAAGCATGAACTCGGTACGGCGTTCCTGGTCATAGGTGAGATGCGAAAGCGAGTGATCGGGTGGTGGCCGATCAATGAACGGATGTGCAGGTTGAGGATTCGTGGCAGGTTCTTCAACCTGAGCATCATAAATGTGCATAGTCCGCACCTTGGAAGCACCGATGACGATAAAGACAATTATTATACGCAGTTGGAGAGGGAGTACGACCGCTGCCCACAACACGACGTTAAAATTGTCATCGGGGATTTTAATGCTCAGGTCGGACGGGAGGAGGCATTTAAACCGACGATAGGAAGTTTCAGTGCCCACCGGCTGACCAACGACAACGGGCTTCGGCTCGTAAACTTCTCCTCCAAGCACATGAACATTCGCAGCACCTTCTTCCAGCACGCACCTCGCTTCAGTTACACCTGGAGATCACCGCAGCAAACACTTTCCCAGATCGACCACGTTCTCATCGATGGAAGGCACTCTCGGACATAATCGACGTAAGGACCTATAGAGGAGCAAACGTCGACTCAGACCATTTCCTGGTTATGGTTAAGTTACGCCAGAAACTGTGCGTGGCCAACAAACTGCGCTATCAGCCCACCCCAAGGCTCAACACGGACCGGCTGAAACAAGCTGTTGTGGCGAGGGACTTCGCAATCGCGCTTTGGGAAGCGCTGGCGGAGGACATCACTACCGAGGCGATGTCTCTCAATGACCACTGGCGCATGGTGGAGCAAGCCATCAGCAGCACGGCCGAGCGAACAATTGGCCGCGTGACCCATAACCAGAGGAAGGAATGGTTTGATGCTGAGTGCAGGCGAGCACTCTCCGAGAAGAACGCCGCGCGGACCCGCATGCTCCAGCGCGAGACCCGGCAGAACGTGGAAGACTACAGACGACTGAGAAGGCAGCAGACCCTACTCTTCCAGGACAAGAGGCGCGGCTTCGAAGAGTCGGACGAGTAACTCATGCAGCAGCTATCCCAGTCGGGGAAACTCGTAAGTTCTACAGGATGCTGAATGCGGCACGGAGCGGTTTTACTCCCATGACCGCTATATGCCGCAGTGAGGAGGAGATATCCTGTCGGACGAGCGAGAGGTGATCGACAGATGGAAGTGCTACTTCGACAGACACTTGAACGGAGCGGATACCAGAGCAGACGCAGGAAGCAGAGGAGAGCAACCCTACGACAGCCAGCATGACAATGACGAAGTGCCCCGCCATCTTTGGACGAAGTCATCAGCGCCATCAAACAGCTGAAATGTAACAAGTCAGTTGGCAGCGATGGTCTGGAGGCCGAACTGTTCAAGATGGGTTCGGAGAGGCTTGCCGTCATCATGCATCGGCTGATTGTTAGGATTTGGGATCAGGAAGAACTACCGGACGAGTGGAAACTGGGTGTCATACACCCAGTGTACAAAAAGGGCGACAGGCTGGACTGTGCTAACTTCCGGGCCATCACAGTCCTGAATGCTGCCTACAAGATCCTGTCCCGAATACTCTTCTGCAGACTTTCGCCTCTTGCTACAGATTTCGTCGGCAGCTATCAAGCTGGATTTGTTGGAGGCAAATCAACTACCGACCAAATCTTTACTCTACGGCAGATCCTCCAGAAATGCCGAGAGCACCAGATCCCTACGCACCACCTGTTCATCGACTTCAAGGCGGCCTACGATACCATAGATCGGACCGAACTATGGAACACCATGCAGCAGCATGGATTCCCAGCTGGTACGACAGTTACGGGCCACTATGGACGGGGTGCAGTGCAAGAGTGACGAACATGCTGTCAGAAGCATTCGAATCTCACCGGGGTCTGAGGCAAGGGGATGGACTCTCCTGTTTGCTGTTCAACATCGCTCTGGACGGTGTCATGCGAAGCACGGGCTTCGACATCCGGGGCACGATTTTCACCCGAACTCTCCATTCCTTGGCTTCTGCGGCGGTGTGCGAGGCGTACACCCGACTGAAACGCGAAGCCGCTAGGATTGGATTGAGGATCAATGCGACGAAGACAAAGTACCTGCTTGCCGGGGCTCTGACCGTGATAGAGCCCGACTCGGAAGCAGAGTATCAGTTGACGGCGACGATCTCGAGGTGGTAGAGGAGTTCTGCTACCTTGGCACGATCGTAACTTCGAACAACAACGTAAGCAGCGAAATCCGAAGGCGCATTGTTCAGGGAAATCGTGCCTACTACGGGCTCCACAAACTCCTGCGATCCAGAAGACTCCAACAACACACGAAATGCGCGATATATCGCACACTGATACGTCCGGTGGTCCTCTACGGGTACGAGTCCTGGACTTTACTGACGGAGGACGCCAATGCACTCGCCATTTTCGAACGGCGGGTGCTAAGGACTATCTTTGGCGGTGTGTGCGAGCACGGCGTGTGGAGAAGGAGGATGAACCACCAGCTAGCTGAGCTGTTTGGCGGTGCAGACATCCTGACGGTCATCAAAGCCGGAAGGATACGCTGGCTGGGGCACGTGATGAGGATGCCGGACTCATGCCCCACCAGGAAGGTGCTCGTCAGCGACCCGTTCGGCACGAGGCGTAGAGGAGCACAGCGAGCTCGCTGGCTGGATCAGGTGGAGTCGCACCTGTCGGAGATAGGATGCAGCCGTGGTTGGAGGACTGCACCAGGACCGAGTTTCCTGGAAACGAATTGGCGACCTGGCCATGTCTACGAGACGTGCTCATTGAGCAGGCCAAGAAGAAGAACACTTCAACACTTCACTTCAAATTACATCGAGCGCCCGGGACTTAGGCTAAAACGCGCGTGGCCTCACACTGCGAAGGCTTGAGCTGTACTGACGATTTTGTGTGGTAGCAAGAAAGGGAACGCAAGGAACACTCGCTGCACTAGTGCGAGCGAGACACCGACACCAGCAAGTCGCTGCGAGAAAACCAAACT
This sequence comes from Anopheles arabiensis, assembly GCF_016920715.1. NCBI lineage: Eukaryota > Metazoa > Arthropoda > Insecta > Diptera > Culicidae > Anopheles > Anopheles arabiensis. The sequence continues at coordinate 13,803 of NW_024412126.1, read as the reverse complement.
GAGCGCGCTGGCTGAGTGAACGCACACATTCACACATGTGTGATTGTGTGAGTGCGAAAACTGTGTAGAAAGCAAAACACGCTCTCGCCGCCGCGTAATTCCGCGTACAGTGGAGCGCCGTTTATCCGGGTACCTTTTATCCGGCTTTCCGTTTATCCGTGCTGTTGAGAAATGACAGTTCAATACAAAAGTAACATTGCGTTATGAGGAGGATATTTGAAAAAGCGGTTATAAGAGACATTTTCATTACAAAAACACTATAATGCATGGCAAATTTTAAATATTCTCTTTGGAAAAACATGAAGTTAGTAAAACTGGGTTATTTTTATCAAAAATAAGAAAAATTTCCAAAACATAACCAGGAATTGGTGATAAAATATATCATTTGACTCATTTTCCGTGTTATTCGCTTATCCGGGCGAGGTCAAGTCCCGAGAAGCCCGGATAAACGGCGCTCCACTGTATTTCCAACCGTCTTTACATTCTCTTTGCTAGTACCCAAGCGAAAATTTTCGGACGATAACTCATACACTCTCATAATTTGACAAGCAATATATGATTGTATGTGTGGTTCTTCCATTCGCAACATTTCGCTCTCAAGCCAAGCGTTGAAGCAGGTTATGTGTATTTCTTTTGTGTATTACGTTTAGTTTGCATCAGTTGTGTTCTTTCGTATCGTATCATTCATATAAATACCAACAATTTAAAAACGATTTAACCTTAAAATGTGTAACGCTAGACGTGCAATGAAGATAGCAAATATGCCATTGCACGCTGTTGTGGTTATGTGTCGAAAAAGTCTGAATCTCGTACACTGTTTCGTTTGTCAAATCGTGCACGAAATATCAATCGAAAAAACAGCCGAAAAGTGACATTTTCTCGTTTTGGTATGTACCGAAAAAGTCTGAATCTCGTACACTATTTCGTTTGTCAAATCGTGCAAAATATCAATCGAAAACACAGCCGAAAAGTGACTTTTTCACTCGCTTGGCTAGGGATAGCGCTTTTGGCGATCCCCCCCTGGGCTTCGATTTTGACAGATGGGTTTCCGCTTGTACAGGGTGGCATCGTAGAAGTGATACACTTTGTTTTTGTAATAAAATTGACACCAGGATTGATTTCTCTTAGGAATCGATTGAAATAGCTTCTATTGGTACTAAACCTGCATTTCATTTAATTTATTTCAAATCTTTCACCTTTACACTTGATAACCGCCCGTAGGCGCTTTTGAAATCGTTGCAGGCCGCACGCACAACTTCATCCAGCATTTCGTCCCATATCTTTAACAACCGTTTCTTGAATCCGTCCAAATGCAAATGTTTGACGTCGCCCAACTTTTCAAGCATGTATCCCCATATGCAGAAGTCCAACGGGTTCAAATATGGAGACGACGCAGGCCATTCCGATGCACTGAAAAAAAGCACATTGCACCACTCTGAAAGATCGAAGCTTTATGGGCTGGAGGTGAATCGCAAAAGCTGTCGTTGCCGCTTAGCGTATGGCTTCTGTGGCCTTGAAAAACGTGTTCTAAATAGTTCTCCTTGTTGATCTTCACGCCTTTGTCGAGAAAAATAACGAAATCTTCTTTGACCGAGATAGCTCTCCAAACCATCACAGCTGACGCATTTTGATACCGTTCGACTGTTCTTTTGGCGGCTGTTATATCCCGAATACATGTTCCATAAATACGATCATTCTGCTTATTCAAAGTTTCCTCCAGAGTGAACAGTTTTTCGTCCGAAAAGATGATGTTGTGGCCTGCGTTCTTCAGCAACAAGCGAGATCTGGTCACCCTTTCGGTAATAGTTTTGCTGGTTAAGCCGTGATTTTTTACTTTTAAACGCTCTGTAACCAAGGTCCTTTTTCAGAATGTTTTGCATGGAAAAGTGACTCACGTTCATTTAACGCGCCATTTTTCTTCCCGCGCGAGCTGGATTTTGCCCCACACGTTCCTTTACCGCTTTGATCACCGCTGGAGTCCACACCCAGCCCATTTACAAACAACCTGCCTGATGGTCCGGTAGGCGAATAGTCGACTTAAATTGAGATGAGACAGTTTCTGCTTACTCTGTATGTTTGTCAATCCATGCAAATGCAAGATTTTTATTTGTTCGCGACTTGAATCCATATATATATAACACTGAAGTGAACACTAAGTTTTACGTTTTTAACGTAGTAAACAAATTAAGCAGCCAAAATATGCAAATGAGTTTGACACACAGTGACAAAAACACAATACAGGAGCACTCGAATAGGTGTATCACTTCTACGATGCCACCCTGTATATGTATTGATGGATTGTTTACGTTTTGCATGGCAATATTTGGTGGAGATCAATTTGGGTGAATATTTTAGTTTTTAGAACAAAGTCCGTGATTTAAAATGGAAATTTTCCTTCAAGAACTTGAACGCCAAAAGAAAACTAACTGTCGCCGCTGCGAAACCACCCGTACGACGACCAAATTGTTTGTCCTGACACCATGTTCACACTCGCACAAAAACGTTTGTTGAATTGACGAGTTACAAACAACAGTCACGCTGTTCAGTTCAATGTCGCGCCAAGAAGAGAGCTTTATTCTATGACAGTTCATCTAGCACACCGGGTGCTCCAGCGGTCAGGTATAATGCGTTTATACCGCTGCGTTCGTTCGGGCGAGTGCACAATATTAGTCCGACGTTACAGCTCGGCTTTCTTGAACAATAAATTGCCCTCAATTTCCTTATCACTGGACTCGGTCCAACGTCGGAACTTATTCGTTTCTAGAACCCCATCGTGTGAGTTGACATCCTTCTACACGTACCACGTACCGCAAACACTTTATGGATGACGTAAGGTCCCCTGAATTTAGGATTGAGCTTCTTATTACCACTATCGGTCGTATCAGAGTAACGTATAGCCACTAAGTCACCTTCCTTATAGCACTGCGGTGGTTTGTGCTTTTGCTAAAGTATTCCTCATTCTTCCGTTGAGACTCTTCTATGTTTTCTAACGCTTTATCCCGAATGGCTTCTAAGTCCCTAGAGGCTCGATCAAATTTCTCATACAGGTATTCGGCTAACTCGTCTGGAACTTTACCGCGTTGCTCAACACCAAAGAGTAGGACAGAGGGGCAGAAGTTCGTAGATGTGTGGACGGTATTGTTTAAAGCGTATTCGGCTGACGCAACTTGGATACCCAATCGGTCTGGTCTGGAGCATCAGATAGTTTGCTAAGGATAGGACGCAACACACGGTTCACCCTTTCTACCTGTCCATTGGCTTGTGGGGATCCGGTGGCGTTGAGGACATGGCTAATGTTATGCGATTCAAGAAGTCCTCAAACAAGGTTGAGGTGAAACAAGTAGCTCGATCGCTAACAATCCGCCTAGGGCGGCTATAGTAAGACATATATTGGGAAAGGGCAGAACACACTTCCTTCGCATTAGTTGAGGAGGTTGGGTAAAGTTTGGTTAATTTAGTGAAAGCATCGATAACAACAAGTATATACTTCTTGCGTAAGGGAGAACTAGGAGCGGACCTAAATGGTCAATATGGATGGTATCGAATGGTAAGGGCTCTTTAGGGATGCTGTACATATTCCGGGCATTAGTATGATGAGGTGCAGAATAAACAATGCACTTGAGGCAGTTCTTAATGAATTTGTCGATAGTGGGCTCATGTGGGGAACCAGTAATGCTGACTGATTTTGCTGAAGGTTTTGTTTATGCCCAGGTGGCTAATTCGCTCGTGAGTGTGTCTAATTACGTTGTCGACCATCTCCGGACATACAATTGAGGTTGACCATCAGGTATGTCGCGATAGACAAGCCCATCTTGAAGTAAGAATCCGTCAACTTCTTCTGATTCTAACCGATGTTTAAGAGCTTCGATAGATGGGTCACGCGTCTGAGCTACTTGAAGCTGGAAGTCAAGGTCAATCTCACCGATGGCACCCACAGCTTCGGTGCGACTCAGTGCGTCGACATGAGGCATAGAAGTGCCTGAGCGATGACAGATGGTATAATCGTAATTTTCCAGAAACAAGGACCACCTGGCAATCTTGGAAGCATTACGGCTTAGGGTCTCGACCAGAGAGTTGCAGTCAGTAACTATCTTAATGGGGAGCCCATGAACATAAGTGTGAAAGCGCTTAAGAGCGTAAATGATGGAAAGAGTTTCAAGCTCATAACTGTGTAACTTGGACTCGTCTTTTGAAGTGGTTTTGGAAAAGTAAGCAACAGGGTGCAACTTATTGTCATCCTGTTTCTGAAGGAGAATAGCGCCAAAACCAAAGGAACTTGCGTCACAGTGTAATTCGGTTTCCCGTTTTGGGTCGAATATGGAAAGGACAGGAGAATGCACAAGTTTGTCACGTAAGGTTTCAAAAGCATGCACACAATTTGAATCGAAGTTAAATACGTCCTTCTGAAGAAGTTTTGTCATAGGTGTAGCGATGCAAGAGAAAGATGGAACAAACCGTCGGAAGTATGAAAACAGACCAAGACAACGTCTGAGCTGCTTTAAATTAGTGGGCATAGGGTAATTAGTAAGTGCTTTAATGTGCCTTTCACTAGGCTGAATTCCAGAAAAGTTAGCTTTGTAGCCCAAGTATTCTATTTCTTCATGGACAAATTTGCACTTGTCAAGACGAAGTTCTAAATTATTCTGCTTAATCTTTTCTAATACGGACCGAAGGGTACTGAAATGAGAGCTAAGATCGGTAGAAGCGATGATGATGTCATCGAGGTACACTACTATTCTGCCATCATCAATGAATTCCCTTAAGATAGAATTAATAAAACGTTGAAATTCGGAAGGGGCGTTACGAAGACCAAATGGCATTTTCAGATATTCAAATTGACCATCTGGGGTCACGAGATGAGACTCCTCACTCATTGGGACTTGATGGAATCCGCTTTTCAAATCCAGCAAACTGAAGAATTTTTTCCACACAGATGCTCCAAACAAGTTTCGATAAGGGGTAAGGGTAATTGTCCCGAACTGTAATTTTGTTGAGGGGCCGGTAATCCACACACATACGAACCTCGCCACTCTTTTCCTAACGAGGACAAGCGCAGAAGCATAAGGAGAATTACTGGGCCGGATGATGTTTTCTGCTAACAGTTTATCAACAATTTGCTTAACCTGCTGTCTTTCACCATAAGAGAGTCTTCGCGGCTTAGTAAATATTGGTGTATCATGAGTCAGATTGATTTTCATAGGGTGTTTGAGTGGTATAACATCTGAAGTATAGATGAGGTATGAGTTTTCAACAATAGAATTGACTATTGAACGTTGTTCCAAAGATAGTGTTTTTCCTAAATCCAATTCATTATCGTGACATCAGCGCACAAATACTCCTTATAGCATCGTCTAATTTTTCTGGAAGAATCGTATCTACTTCTTTAAGTTCCGTCGATAGAGGTTTAGTAATACATGAAGTTGTAAGAGATGAATACGTAAGAAAAATATTAAGTGAGTTCAGTAAATCGCGACCGATAATGACTGGCCACGCAATTCCAGGTAATATAATAAAAGAGTGTTGAACGGAATGATTCTTAAATCGGATAGTACAATCGATTTTTCCTCGAGAGTAAAGTGGTCCCTTAATCATAGTGCAGTATTCGGTAGCGGAAAGAGGTCCTAGCATCTTAACTGGTACTATCGTGTCGCTAATGAAGCTCACAGGACTTCCTGTGTCGAGAAGGAACGAACGCAGGGAAGGGTGGTACGCTTAGCAGAAGGGTGGAAAAATGTCAAACTCACCTCTTGATTTGTGGCGAGAGCTTCGTCCGAACTAGTATTGCCCTCGACAGTGGCGTTGGCCCGACGTTCAGGACAGTTACGGTAGACGTGTCCAGTCTGGAAACAACGAAAACATCCGCCGGGTGGGCGCTTAGGTCGCGGGCACGCGTTCTGAAGGTGTCCGAATCAGGAGCAGTTGAAGCAGCGGATGGGTTCCTGCGATGGGCGGGGCCGTTCCATACAGCTGTTCGTTGTGGCCCGGGCATCAGCGGAAGGGGCTGGGTGGTGCAAAGATGACGGCAAGATTCGAAAAGTTTCAATTTCTTCCGGAAGTCGTTCATCGTAAGAGGCATGAAATGCAGACTCGACGTAATTGACGGGCTTCCCAAGCCGTCGATGACGATCGGGATCAGTTCTGAATCGGCGATACTGGCTTGGTCTGCGATGCGCTGCATGTCAAACAAGTAGTGCAGGGCGGATTCCTGGGGCCGCAATCGACGGTTACGGAGTTGGCGATAAACAGATTCGGGCGTAGCAACGACGTGAAGATTGTCGATCAACTCTTTCTTCAACTCATCATAAGTGGTTACAACAAGTTCTTTTGCGACGTTAGCGGCTGTGCCGGTGAGGAGCCGAAGGGTGAAGAAAAATTATCTGCATCGCGCACTCGGTAAAGTGCAAAGAGACGCTCAAGTCGCGGAACCATCGGATGACATTGGGGTTCTTATCGACGTCGAGTGGCTCGATAAAAGCTTCAAAGTCCTTTACGCAAAGGGCGACTGGCTGCGGCGTTTCAAGTTGGTGCACCTTTTGGCGTAATTCAGCAAGCTGCTGTTGCTGTCGCAGCTTCTCAAATTGGGCCTCGATGTCGTCAGGGCCGCGGGGAAGGGCAGCGGCCACACCATGGGTAGAAGGAAGGGCGGAAACGGCGTCAGTGGTATTTTTCATCGCCGCGGCAGCGTTTGCAACATTTTCATGATGCGCACAATCGTCGTCGCCATTGCAATGTGGAAGGCACAAAATGGCGGCATCTTGGTGGTTTACAAGCGGGAGCCGGTGTCGTCGCTGAGGTGGTAGGCGGCGGCGCCGCACGGGGAACCAGCGACCGGCTCGATGGGGCATAAAGCTGTCGGAGTTGTGTGACGGTAGCGGTATCCGGCACGTCGACGCCGGCCTCGATAAGCGCCCGACGAAGTTCTTTTTTCCTCAGCATGATGAAAAATGGCGTTGTGTCATACACACACGTACACAGGTACACACGGATACAGGCTGGTTAGGCGGCTTTGTAGGCGGTTTTTGTTGGTAATCCCACTTCTGAGATGTAACGACTGTTGAACGCAGTCAATGTTAATCATTCGCTGAGTAAAACAAAAGAGACAAACCAATTTGTTCTGCTGCGCAAATCCACGTTTATTCACATCTATTTTATCCACACGCAGCCGGAAGCGTCAGCGCGGCTCATACAGCTAAAACACAGTTCAATGTCTTAGCCATATTATGGCGTGGAAACACCGTTCAGAGGAACAGGGTTTATAGGAACAGGGTTCTTCGGCATGACTTCCAACACTCCTCCTCATGTCCGAAGAATTTCTCTCAGTTATTCTAACTTCAGCATCTTACGAAACATGTCATGTTTCTGCGGACCTAATGGTTTAGTCATTATATCTGCAACCATGACAGTCGTAGGGCAATATTCCAAAACAATTTCCTTCTTCTCACAGTTCTCTTATAAACCGCTCTCGGGTATCGATGTGCTTCGATTTCCGACTTATTCTGTCTGTTTTACAAAGGCGATACAACCTTGGTTATCTTTGATTGTAGTCGCCTAATTGATCTTCTCCAAAATCTTTAATCAGCTGCCTTAGCCACATTGCTTCTTGGCATGCTTCCGAAAGTGAAACATATTCAGCTTCCATAGTTGATAATGTCACACACGATTGACGACGGCTATACCATGATATTGCACCACCTTCAAACGTGAATACAAATCCAGATGTTGAACGTCTACTTTCTGAATCGCCTGCCCAATCGGCATCGGAATATCCGATCAGGCCTTGGTTTTTGAATCCACCAAGATGCAAGAAATACTCTTTTGTTCCTTTTAGATAACGAAGTATGCGTTTGGCAGCTATCAATCTTGTTGCGATGGCGATGAAAACTTTCTGCCCAGTATAGCTACTGACGCCGCAATATCTGGTCTGGTCATAACGGACAGATATAGCAATCCACCACTAGACTTCGATACATTGTAGCATCTTCGAAATTCTCTGCATTGGCACTTTGTTTCAGGTATCCAGGGTCCATTGGTGATCTAGCAACTTTAGCTTCTTTATTCCGTGATCCGTTAGTAATTTTTCTATAAACTGTTTAAGCCGAATTCCATATATTCCATCAGTACATATCACTTCCATACCTAAAAGTGACGTATTTCGCCCAAGCAATTAATTTCAAATTTCGCTTAAATGATCGTATATCTTCTTGGCCTTTACTTCGTCTGCTGCTGCGATCAGTATGTCGTCCACATAGACTAATAAGAAGATATGTTGACCACCATGAATCGACTTGACAAATAAACATTGATCTGCGAAAGAGGATTTGAAACCTAAATTTGTAAGTACTTCATTTAGCGTCTTATGCCAACAACGAGCTGATTGATGTAGTCCATATACTACGTTTCAATCGACACACTAGCTCCTCCTGTCCTTGAGCTTCAAACCCAGGTTTTTGATGCATATATACTTCATCTTCTAATATTCCATTAAGGTATGCGGTTTTGACATCATAATGACGTACTGTTAGCTTTTGCTTCCAAGCAATTACGAGAAAAGTTCGCAAGGTAGTGTGACGGGTAACTGGTGCATACACTTCTTCATAATCCAGTCCATATTGTTGTTTATAGCCTTGCGCGACCAGTCTGGCTTTATGTTTAACTATTTCATCATCTTGATTCTTTTTAATTTTGAAACCCATTTCGAACCTATTACCGTTTTACCCTTTGGAAATGGTACGAGTTCCCAAGTATTGTTTTGTTTGTGAGAGTTAATTTCTTCTTCCATCGCATTTTTCCAATTTGGTTCTTTCATTGCTTCGCGGTAATTAACTGGTTCTTCTTTCGCGCAAGCTGCTACTCCCATGGCTAAATCAAGGATATAATCGTTTAAATGTTTAGGTAGTTTTACTTTTCTCTTTTCTGGTGGTAACTGTTCTTTAGTTGTTTGAATATCAGTTTCAGCATCCGTGAATTCATCATTAGAATCATCCTTAACCGTTTGATCATTACTGGTTTCTGATGGTTCCTCAACAATGATTCAATATTAACTTCTTCCGAAGTTTCTTCTTTATCTTCAATAAAACGAACATCTCGGCTTATGGTGATTTCATCAGTTTCTAAATCAACAAAACGATATCCTTTATGTTCTAAGGAATATCCAACGAACGTTAGTTTTCGGGCTTTATGATCGAGCTTGCTTCGTTTTACATCGGGTATATGTACATACGCTTGACTTCCAAAAAGGCGAATATGACTCAAATCTGGCTTTCGACCCCACCACAATTCATAAGGTGTTTTAGGAACAGAAACGCTTGTCTATGTTTGTATCCAGCAACATACAGGTAGCCATTTCAGTGATAGTTCTATTTTTACGTTCAGCCACACCATTGGACTGAGGTGAATATGGTGTGGTGTACTGTGGCTTATACCCTCTTCTTTATAAAATTTACGTAGCTCTGTATTATTAAATTCTCCACCACCATCTGAACGAATAACCCGAGGCTTACGTCCAAAATTGTTTTCTACCCATCGTACATATTCTTTAATATTTTCTACTGCATCAGATTTGTTTTTCATTAAGTATGTAACTGTATATCTACTGAAATCATCAGTAATGTGCATCATGTAACGGTTACCGCTGGGTGTTTCAGTTTTCGATGCCCCCATACGTCGGTGTGCACTAAATCAAGAATTTTGTTTGATTTTCTGTCAGAGACGGTTGGAAAGGAGATCTACATGATTTACCTTTCATGCAACATTCACATGTTATTGTTAAACCACAATCACTCACCCTTATTCCGGTTCCTAGATCTTCTCTATACATTCTCTCAATCGCTGACCAGTCACGATGCCCAAGCCGTCTATGCCATTGATGTTGACAATCTGCTTTGTGTTTTACCAGTAATGCAGTCATCGAGGTTTCTACCTCGTCTAGAAAATATAACCCACAGTTTATAGATCCTGTAGCTACCACTGCACCATCGGCACTCACAATTTGACATCCCTTTTCATTGAATGTCACTTCCAGGTTCTTTTGTGCTAATTTCCCGACAGAAAGAAGATTAGTAGAGAGCCCGGGTACGAATCTAACATCATTCATTTCGATTTGCATTATTTTGCCGGAACCATCAATGCCCTGTATAATGCCTTTTCCTTCGCCACGAATTTGTGATTTGTTACCGTCGGCCATGGTGATGAATCCACCTTCGTATTCATCTAATGATGTAAAAATGATCGATTATTGGTCATATGCGCACTAGCGCCACTGTCGATGACCCAGCTATGCGACTTTTCTATTCTGCCCACCGTGAACGCTATTGTTCGCGAGTCGCTTTGTGCTGCTTTTGCTCTTCCGGAATTATTACCGGCACTAGTAGATTGCTCTTCATTTTTCTTGATAGCCAAAATTTCCTACAATTCTGCTTGAAATGGCCTGGTTTCTTGCAGAAATGGCATGTGCGTACCCCACCACCTAATTGATTATTGAATGGCTTACCCTCAGCAGATCGCATAGCCTTTTCAGTTTTAGAAGATTCACCTTCTCGTCTTTCCATTTGACGATTATATTCATCGATAAGTTTAGATTTTACTCCTTCAAGAGATATGTCTTCGTCTGAACGACTATCTAACGCTGTAACTAAACCATCATACGAAGCTGGTAAACTGCGCAATAACATGCACACTTTTGTATCTTTATCTAATGCTGTACCTGCAGCTTCGAGGCGGTCGAATAAATCGTCGAAAATGCGCAGGTGATCTTCCACGTTACCTTGTGTTGCCAGGTTTGTCGCACATAATTTCTTCAAAGAGATACTCGAACAGATCGTGTCGTTTTCTGGTGGTATGTTTTCAATTTATCATAAACGTCGTGTGCAAACACGGAATTCTTCACCAGTGGTAATTGGCTATCGTCGATTAGTAATATTATTGTGGCCTTTGCTTTTCGGTCTGTTGTCTTCCAAAACGGGGTGCGCTCGATTTCTGGGGAATGGGTGATTCTACAACATCCCACAAATTTTCTCGACTCAGAAGCATTTCTATCCGAATACTCCATGTTTGCCAGTTGCTCCCATTTAGCTTATCGATTGTGAATTTTGTCTCACTCATTTTCACGTCGTAGCAGCACTGATTTTACAATGTGAAAAGAAATCACTATCCGGCTCTTCTCGGCCGATTCTTTCAGCTGAATGTAATACTCTTGTTTTGAGTCAACTTGCTGGGCCCATAACCTGTTGAACGCAGTCAATGTTAATCATTCGCTGAGTAAAACAAAAGAGGACAAACCAATTTGTTCTGCTGCGCAAATCCACGTTTATTCACATCTATTTTATCCACACACGGAAGCTGTCAGCGCGGCTCGATGACAGCTAAAACACAGTTCAATGTCTTAGCCATATTATGGCGTGGAAACACCGTTCAGAGGAACAGGGTTTATAGGAACAGGGTTCTTCGGCATGACTTCCAACAACGACCAAGCGTTTTACGGTTGGCGGAAGGTTAATTGGCCGTTTTAATAAGATTTAGCACAATTCGGAAGAGCACACAAATAATTATACGCAGAAGTCAGTGGCTTACGTCTGTTCAGTTCAATGTCGCGCCAAGAAGAGAGCTTTATGCTATGACAGTTCATCTAGCACACCGGGTGCTCCAGCGGTCAAGGTATAATGCGTTTATACCGCTGCGTTCGGGGTTCGGGTTGAGTGCACAGTGGGCGATATTAGTCCGGACGTTACAGATCATTTGTTGATGTATGCGTGTGAATTCCAATGGCTATTTTGGTTGATGTGTCGTAGTGTGGGTGAAAAACTACGTATCACAATCGAATCCCCTCCTGTCATTCGTTCGTCCAATATGGCCTGCCCGCCAAACCTATAAGCCCATCAAGGTGGATTAAAAATATCAGGTGGTGGATTAGGGCCTTTGGGGGGTCGCCATTGTGACGAACATTCCACACCGTCTAGACAGGTCTAATTTCGATACGCACACACTGACCAGTACCGGAATAGCTAACGCCAAAACGGACTGCGGCTGCAGTATGCAATAAGAGACGCGTGTCCGCGACTTTATCGGATGGTTCCCACATTTTGCCACCTTACAAAATAACAGGGAACCGATGACAATTCAGTTCCCTCAACAAAATACAACTTTGGCAAAACGGCTTCAGGTATCTCGCCTGACGTGAAACTAATGAAATTAATAAATAGAACGCATCGTGTCCGGAACTAGGACAGTGATGAACTAAGAAACAAACAAGAAGGTTCTGTTCAGTGTTGAGCTTAATATCACAAAGGTCCGAGTTATTACACCATAGTTGAGGGACTTTACGTCATTTTAGAACCGTTGACCATTGGTTTCCGCACACATAGCTTAGCAAATAGAACAGATTTCTTTGTTATTATGTGCATTTTTGTGTGTCTATTGGTTTTATCGAAAAACTTAGATATATTAACAAAAGATTTGATGATTTGTTTATGCACGAAATTTAAAATCATGTGAGTAAGAGTTCTAATCTCACGTAAATTGTCCATGCGGCTCGTAGATAATGAGGAATTAATGTGAAAATTGAAAAAAATAATGCTTTCTTAATTTTTATCAACAAAAATGTCAAAAACACAATGAATTATGGAATAAATTCATGGAATAACACAAAATAACACACTTTAATCCATGTTTTAATGTTAAATAAGAACTCGCAAAGTCCAAAATATATTTTTAAAGAATATTTAATCGAAAAAATGGGGTAGATAAATTATATGAACAAATTTAATAAATGTAAACAAAGTTTGAATCCTGGGGACCTTACGTCAAGTGACGAATTGTCAAAATGCACTAGAGTCCACCACCTGATATATTTAAATCCACCTTGAAGCCCATCTAGTCCCTATACCCACTTTGCTACGACACATCAACTAAAACAGCCATCGGAATTCACACGCATTCATCAACAAATGATCGAACTCCCTCCCGTCATTTCGTTTTCATTTTTCTACAGCACGGCTGTCAAATTGTTCGGGATAAGCCCAGGTGGAATATAGAGAGGTGTCTTCTTAGCGTTTGGCATGTTGCCATTTTGAGATTCAGTTTGACAACAGCCGTCGATATTTGTTTGGGCAGCAGCTGCATTATAACGTGTAAAATGCCGAATTATGGAGTGTGGATGCAAAATACAAATTTTTAATGCTAAACAAATGTGTATTAAACGAAAATAATTCATTTATCATATCAAAATACCAGCAACATTCGTCGCATTTGACAACTGCCGTCGATCCTGGTTTTGTGTTTTTTTCTAAAGCCTCGATGCCCAATTGTTCTGTATGACGACACCTCCTTTCTACCCACTTTGGATAAGCCCACCTGTATAATGAATCCACTTTGGTTAAGCCCTCTACGTTACATTGGAGAAGCGTTACATCCAAGGACCGTAAAGATATCAGGTCAAGTGATAAGCCCGTTTTGACAGCTAGGTGGAAGAAGAATCGACGAAGAAAACTGACAGTTAGTTTTCCGCTTTTGGCGAACGCTTCAAGTTCTCGAAGGAAAATTTCCATTTTAAATCACGGACTGTGTTCTAATAAACTAAAATATTCACCCAAATTGATCTCCACCAAATATTGACCATGCAAAACGTAAACAATCCATCAATACATATACAAGCGGAAAACCATCTGTCAAAATCGGAGCCCAGGGGGGGGATCGCCAAAAGCGCTATAACTACACCTCATTATACATTCCACCTTGGTTACATCCCTTAAAATATTCCCATTCGGCATTTTTATTACTGGTTTTTCCCCATCCAGGCGACCGACCAGT